>NC_041384.1:531958681-532091433 GCF_002162155.2 Triticum dicoccoides
CTAGAACACAGAACAACGATTGTTAGCCGTGTGCGGCGCTCCCTCCATAGTTTACGCCTCCGGTCATATTGTCGTAGTGCTTAGGCGAAGCCCTGCGCGGATCACTTCACCATCACCGTCACCACGCCATCGTGCTGATGAAACTCTCCCTCGACACTTTGCTGGATCAGGAGTTTGAGGGACGTCATTGAGCTGAACATGTGCAGAACTCGGAGGTGCCGTACGTTTGGTTCTTGATCGATCAGAACGAGAAGAAGTTTGACTACATCAACTGCGTTGTCAAACACTTCCGCTTTCGGTCTACGAGGGTATGTGGACACACTCTCCCCTTCTCGTTGCTATGCATCTCCTAGATAAATCTTGCGTGAGCGTAGGATTTTTTTTTTTTGAAATTGCATGCTATGTAACCCAACAGTGGCATCCGAGCCAGGTCTATGCATAGATGATATGCACGAGTAGAACACAAAGAGTTGTGGGCGGTGATAGTTGAAGGAAATATGTCCTAGAGGAAATAATAAAGTTGTTATTTATATTTCCTTATATCATGATAAATGTTTATTATTCATGCTATAATTGTATTAACCGGAAACTTAGTACATGTGTGAATACATAGACAAACAGAGTGTCCCTAGTATGCCTCTACTTGACTAGCTCATTAATCGAAGATGGTTAAGTTTCCTAGCCATGGACATGTGTTGTCATTTGATGAACGGGATCACATCATTAGAGAATGATGTTATGGACTAGACCCTCCGTTAGCTTAGCACTATGATTGTTTAGTTTATTGTTATTGCTTTCTTCAAGACTTATACATGTTCCTATGACTATGAGATTATGCAACTCCCGAATACCGGAGGAACACTTAGTGTGCTATCAAACGTCACAACATAACTGGGTGATTATAAAGATGCTCTACAGGTGTCTCTGATGGTGTTGGTTGAGTTGGCATAGATCGGGATTAGGATTTGTCACTCCGATTGTCGGAGAGCTATCTCTAGGCCCTCTCGGTAATGCACATCACTATAAGCCTTGCAAGAAATGTGATTAATGAGTTAGTTGCGGGATGTTGCACCGGATGTATATAGGAGTGATGGAAGGGTTATCGGAACGACCGGAGAAGTAATGGGCCTTATTGGGCCTAGGGGAGACAAAGAGGGGCTGCCAAGGGCTGGCCGCGCCCCCCATGGGCCTAGTCTGAATTGGACTAAGGGGAGGGGCGGCGCCCCCTCCTTCCTTCTCTTCCCCCCTCCTTCCTTCTTCTCCTAGTAGGACTAGGAAAGGGGGGAGTCCTACTCCTACTATGAGGAGGATTCCTCCCCCCTTGGCGCGCCTATGAGGGCCGGCCGGCCTCCCCCTTGCTCCTTTATATACGGGGGCACAGGGGCACCCTAGAACACACAAGTTGATTGTTTAACCATGTGCGGTGCCCCCCTCCATAGAATTCCACCTCGGTCATATCGTTGTAGTGCTTAGGCGAAGCCCTGCGTCGGTAACTTCATCATCACCGTCGTCACGCCGTCATGCTGACAAAACTCTCCCTCGGCCTCAGTTGGATCAAGAGTACGAGGGACGTCACCGAGCTGAACGTGTGCAGATCATGAAGGTGTCGTGCGTTCGGTACTTGATCGGTTGGATCGCGAAGACGTTCGACTACATCAACCGCGTTTCATAACACTTCCGCGTTCGGTCTATGAGGTTACGTAGACATACTCTTCCCCTTTCTTTGCTATGCATCTCCAAGATAGATCTTGCGTGATTGTAGGATTTTTTTTGAAATACCAGGTTCCCCAACAGTGGCATCCGAGCCAGGTCTATGCGTAGATATTATATGCACAAGTAGAACACAAAGGAGTTGTGGGCGTGGGTATATACATATTGCTTGCCGTCACTAGTTGATTCTTGATTCAGCGGTATTGTTGGATGAAGCGGCTCAGACTGACATTACGCGTATGCTTACGCGAGACTGGTTCTACCGATGTGCTTTGCACAAAGGTGGCTAGTCGGTGTCTGTTTCTCCAACTTTAGTTGAATCGGATTCAATGAACATGGTTCTTTCTGAAGATCAAAAAACAATCACTATACCGCGTTGTCGTTTTTGATGCGTAGGTAAGAACGGTTCTTGCTAAGCCCGTACTAGCCACGTAAAACTTGCAACAACAAAGTAGAGGACGTCTAACTTGTTTTTCCAAGGCATGTTGTGATGTGATATGGTTAAGACGTGATTATATAAATTGTTGTATGAGATGATCATGTTTTGTAACACAGTTATCGGCAACTGGCAGGAGCCATATGGTTGTCGCTTTATTGTATGAAATGCAATCGCCATGTAATTGCTTTACTTTATCACTAAGCGGTAGCGATAGTCGTAGAAGCAATAGTTGGCGAGACGACAATGATGCTATTATGGAGATCAAGGTGTCAAGCCAGTGACGATGGTGATCATGATGGTGCTTTGGAGATGGAGATCAAAGGCACAAGATGATGATGGCCATATCATATCACTTATATTGATTGCATGTGATGTTTATCCTTTATGCATCTTACTTTGCTTATTATGGCGGTAGCATTATAATCTCTCACTAAATTTCAAGGTATAAGTGTTCTCCCTGAGTATGCACCGTTGCTACAGTTCGTCGTGCCGAGACACCACATGATGATCGGGTGTGATAAGCTCTACGTTCACATACAACGGGTGCAAGCCAGTTTTGCACAAGCAGAATACTCGGGTTAAACTTGGCGAGCCTAGCATATGCAGATATGGCCTCGGAACACTGAGACCGAAAGGTCGAGCGTGAATCATATAGTAGATATGATCAACATAGTGATGTTCACTATTGAAAACTTCTCCATTTCACGTGATGATCGGACATGGTTTAGTTGATATGGATCGCGTGATCATTTAGATGACTAGAGGGATGTCTATCTAAGTGGGAGTTCTTACGTAATATGATTAATTAAACTTACGTTTATCGTGAACTTAGTCCTGATAGTATTTGCATATCTATGTTGTAGGTCAATTGCTCGCGTATAGCTTCCCCGTTTTATTTATGATATGTTCCTAGAGAAAAGTATGTTGAAAGATATTAGTAGCAATGATGCAGACTAGTGATGTCTACTACACAACCTTCTTATTGTAGACGTTGTTGGGCCTCCAAGTGCAGAGGTTTGTAGGACAGTAGCAAATTTCCCTCAAGTGGATGAACTAAGGTTTATCAATCCGTGGGAGGCGTAGGATGAAGAAGGTCTCTCTCAAGCAACCATGCAACCAAATAACAAAGAGTCTCTTGTGTCCCCAACACACCCAATACAATGGTAAATTGTATAGGTGCACTAGCTCAGTGAAGAGATGGTGATACAAGTGCAATATGGATAGTAGATAATGGTTTTTGTAATCTGAAAATATAAAAAACAGCAAGGTAACTAATGATAAAAGTGAACACAAACGGTATTGCAATGCGTGAAACAAGGCCTAGGGTTCATACTTTCACAAGTGCAAGTTCCCTCAACAATAATAACATAATTGGATCATATAACTATCCCTCAACATGCAACAAAGAGTCACTCCAAAGTCACTAATAGCGGAGAACAAATGAAGAGATTATTGTAGGGTACAAAAACACCTCAAAGTTATCCTTTCTCATCGATCTATTCAAGAGTCTGTAGTAAAATAACACGAAGCTATTCTTTCCGTTCAATCTATCATAGAGTTCGTACTAGAATAACACCTTAAGAAACAAATCAACCAAAACCCTAATGTCACCTAGATACTCCAATGTCACCTCAAGTATCCATGGGTATGATTATACGATATGCATCACACAATCTCAAATTCATCTATTCAACCAACACAAAGAACTTCAAAGAGTGCCCCAAAGTTTCTACCGGAGAGTCAAGACGAAAACGTGTGCCAACCCCTATGCATAAGTTCACGTGGTCACGGAACTCGCAAGTTCATCACCAAAACATACATCAAGTGGATCACATGATATCTCATTGTCACCACAGATAAGCACGTGCAAGACATGCATCAAGTGTTCTCAAATCCTTAAAGACTCAATACGATAAGACAACTTCAAAGGGAAAACTCAATTCATCACAAGAGAGTAGAGGGGGAGAAACATCATAACATCCAACTATAATAGCAAAGCTCATGATACATCAAGATCGTATCACCTCAAGAACATGAGGGAGAGAGATCAAACACATAGCTACTGGTACATACCCTCAGCCCCGAGGGAGAACTACTCCCTCCTCGTCATGGAGAGCATCGGGATGATGAAGATGGCCACCAGAGAGGGATTCCCCCCTCCGACAGGGTGCCAGAACGGGTCTAGATTGGTTTCTGGTGGCCACGGAGGCTTCTGGCGGCGGAACTCCCGATCTATTCAGCTCCTCGAAGTTTTTAGGGTATATGGATATATATATATATGAGGAAGAAGTACGTCGGTGGATCTCCGGGCTGTCCACGAGGCAGGGGGCGCGCCCCCCACCCTCGTGGGCAGCCCGTGACTCTTCTGGTCCATCTCCGATACTCCGTGGGCTTCTTCTGGTCCAAAAATAAGTTCCGTGAAGTTTCAGGTCAATTGGACTCCATTCGATTTTCCTTTTGTGTGATACTCTAAAATAAGGGAAAAACAGAAACTGGCACTGGGCTCTAGGTCATCTTTGGGCCCACTCGGTAATGCACATCACTATAAGCCTTGCAAGCATTGCAACTAATGAGTTAGTTGCGGGATGATGTATTACGGAACGAGTAAAGAGACTTCCCGGTAACGATATTGAACTAGGTATTGAGATACCGACGATCGAATCTCGGGCAAGTAACATATCGATGACAAAGGGAACAACGTATGTTGTTATGCGGTCTGACCGATAAAGATCTTCGTAGAATATGTAGGAGCCAATATGGGCATCCAGGTCCCGCTATTGGTTATTGACCAGAGAAGTGTCTCGGTCATGTCTACATAGTTCCCGAACCCGTAGGGTCCGCACGCTTGACATTCGTTGATGATATAGTATTATATGAGTTATGTATGTTGATGACCGAATGTTATTCGTAGTCCGGGATGAGATCACGGACATGACGAGGAACTCTGGAATGGTCCGGAGATAAAGTTTGATATATGGGATAATAGTGTTTGGTCACCGGAAGGGTTCCGGAATTCACCGGAAGGGGTTCCGGATGTTTCCCGAAATGTTTGTGTACGAGAACACTTTATTTGGGCCAAAGGGGAAAGCCCACAAGGTTTTTGGAAAGCGCAAAAAGGAAGTTTTGCAGAATCCAGGGGCCAGACACCAGGGTCCCTGGCGTCTGGGTCCAGACGCCGGGAACCCTGTCATCTGGCCCTGGAGTCCGAGAAGGACTCTTGCCTTTCAGGTGAAACCGACTTTGTGGAGGCTTTTACTCCAAGTTTCGACCCCAGGGCTCAACATATAAATAGAGGGGTAGGGCTAGCACCCAAGACAGATCAAGAAACACCAAGCCGTGTGCTGGCAAACCCGTCCCCTCTAGTTTATCCTCCATCCTCGTTTTCATAGTGCTTAGGCGAAGCCCTGCGGAGATTGTTCTTCACCAACACCGTCACCACGCCGTCGTGCTGCCGGAACTCATCTACTACTTCTCCCCTCTTGATGGATTGAGAAGGCGAGGACGTCACCGAGCCGAACGTGTGCAGAACTCGGAGGTGCCGTGCTTTCGGTACTTGGATCGGTCGGATCGTGAAGACGTACGACTACATCAACCGCATTGATATAACGCTTCCGCGAACGGTCTACGAGGGTACGTAGACAACACTCTCCCCTTTCGTTGCTATGCATCACCATGATCTTGCGTGTGCGTAGGATTTTTTTTGAAATTACTATGTTCCCCAATAGTGGCATCCGAGCCAGGTTTTATGCGTAGATGTTATATGCACGAGTAGAACACAAGTGAGTTGTGGGCGATATAAGTCATACTGCTTACCAGCATGTCATACTTTGGTTCGGCGGTATTGTTGGATGAAGCGGCCCAGACCGACATTACGCGTACGCTTATGCGAGACTGGATCTACCGACGTGCTTTGCACACAGGTGGCTGGCGGGTGTCAGTTTCTCCAACTTTAGTTGAACCAAGTGTGGCTACGCCCGGTCCTTGTGAAGGTTAAAATAGCATCAACTTGACAAACTATCGTTGTGGTTTTGATGCGTAGGTAAGAACGGTTCTTGCTAAGCCCGTAGCAGCCACGTAAAACTTGCAACAACAAAGTAGAGGACGTCTAACTTGTTTTTGCAGAGCATGTTGTGACGTGATATGGTCAAGACATGATGCTAAATTTTATTGTATGAGATGATCATGTTTTGTAACCGAGTTATCGGCAATTGGCAGGAGCCATACGGTTGTCGCTTTATTGTATGCAATGCAATCGCCCTGTAATGCTTTACTTTATCACTAAGCGGTACGATAGTCGTGGAAGCATAAGATTGGCGAGACGACAACGATGCTACGATGGAGATCAAGGTGTCATGCCAGTGACGATGGTGATCATGACGGTGCTTCGGAGATGGAGATCACAAGCACAAGATGATGATGGCCATATCATATCACTTATATTGATTGCATGTGATGTTTATCTTTTATGCATCTTATCTTGCTTTGATTGACGGTAGCATTATAAGATGATCTCTCACTAAATTTCAAGATAAAAGTGTTCTCCCTGAGTATGCACCGTTGCCAAAGTTCGTCGTGCCCAGACACCACATGATGATCGGGTGTGATAAGCTCTGCGTCCATCTACAGCGGGTGCAAGCCAGTTTTGCACACGCAAAATACTCAGTTAAACTTGACGAGCCTAGCATATGCAGATATGGCCTCGGAACACTGAGACCGAAAGGTCGAGCGTGAATCATATGGTAGATATGATCAACATATTGATGTTCACCATTGAAAGCTACTCCATTTCACGTGATGATCGGTTATGGTTTAGTTGATTTGGATCACGTGATCACTTAGAAGATTAGAGGGATGTCTTTCTAAGTGGGAGTTCTTAAGTAATATGATTAATTGAACTTAAATTTATCATGAACTTAGTACCTGATAGTATTTTGCTTGTCTATGTTGATTGTAGATAGATGGCCCGTGTTGTTGTTCCATTGAATTTTAATGCGTTCCTTGAGAAAGCAAAGTTGAAAGATGATGGTAGCAATTACACGTACTGGGTCCGTAACTTGAGGATTATCCTCATTGCTGCACAGAAGAATTACATCCTGGAAGCACCGCTAAGTGCCAAGCCTGTTGTAGGAGCAACACCAGATGTTATGAACGTCTGGCAGAACAAAGCTGATGACTACTCGATAGTTCAGTGTGCCATGCTTTACGGCTTAGAACCGGGTCTTCAACGACGTTTTGAATGTCATGGAGCATATGAGATGTTCCAGGAGTTGAAGTTAATATTTCAAGCAAATGCCCGGATTGAGAGATATGAAGTCTCCAATAAGTTCTATAGCTGCAAGATGGAGGAGAATAGCTCTGTCAGTGAACATATACTCAAAATGTCTGGGTATCATAATCACTTGACTCAACTAGGAGTTAATCTTCCTGTTGATAGTGTCATTGACAGAGTTCTTCAATCACTGCCACTAAACTACAAGAGCTTCATGATGAACTATAACATGCAAGGGATGGATAAGACGATTCCCGAGCTCTTCGCAATGCTAAAGGCTGCGGAGGTAGAAATCAAGAAGGAGCATCAAGTGTTGATAGTCAATAAGACTGGCAGTTTCAAGAAAAAGGGCAAAGGGAAGAAGAAGGGGAAATTCAAGAAGAACAACAAACAAGTTGTTGCTCAGGAGAAGAAACCCAAGTCTGGACCTAAGCCTGAAACTGAGTGCTTCTACTGCAACCAGACTGGTCACTGGAAGCGGAACTGCCCCAAGTATCTGGCGGATAAGAAGGATGGCAAGGTGAACAAAGATATATGTGATATACATGTTATTGATGTGTACCTTACTAGAGCTTGCAGTAGCACATGGGTATTTGATACTGGTTCCGTTGCTAATATTTGCAACTCGAAACAGGGACTACGGATTAAGCGAACACTGGCCAAGGACGAGGTGATGATGCGCGTGGGAAATGATTCCAAAGTCGATGTGATCGCGGTCGGCACGCTACCTCTACATCTACCTTCGGGATTAGTTTTGGACCTAAATAATTGTTATTTGGTGCCAGCGTTGAGCATGAACATTATATCTGAATCTTGTTTGATGCGAGATGGTTATTCATTTAAATCAGAGAATAATGGTTGTTCTATTTATATGAGTAATATCTTTTATAGTCATGCACCCTTGAAGAGTGGTCTATTTTTGATGAATCTCGATAGTAGTGATACACATATTCATAATGTTGAAGCCAAAAGATGCAGAGTTGATAATGATAGTGCAACTTATTTGTGGCACTGCCGTTTAGGTCATATCGGTGTAAAGCGCATGAACAAACTCCATACTGATGGACTTTTGGAACCACTTGATTATGAATCACTTGGTACTTGCGAACCGTGCCTCATGGGCAAGATGACTAAAACGCCATTCTCCGGTACTATGGAGAGAGCAACAGATTTGTTGGAAATCAGACATACAGATGTATGTGGTCCGATGAATGTTGAGGCTCATGGCGGATATCGTTATTTTCTCACCTTCACAGATGATTTAAGCATACATGGGTATATCTACTTGAAGAAACATAAATCTGAAACATTTGAAAAGTTCAAAGAATTTCAGAGTGAAGTTGAAAATCATCGTAATAAGAAAATAAAATTTCTACGATCTGATCATGGAGGAGAATATTTGAGTTATGAGTTTGGTCTACATTTGAAACAAAGCAGAATAGTTTCACAACTCACGCCACCCGGAACACCACAACGTAATGGTGTGTCCGAATGTCGTAATCATACTTTAGTAGATATGGTGCGATCTATGATGTCTCTTACTGATTTACCGCTATCGTTTTGGGATTATGCTTTAGAGACGGCCGCATTCACGTTAAATAGGGCACCATCGAAATCCGTTGAGACGACGCCTTATGAACTGTGGTTTGGCAAGTAACCAAAGTTGTTGTTTCTTAAAGTTTGGGGCTGCGATGCTTATGTGAAAAAACTTTAGCCTGATAAGCTCGAACCCAAATCAGAGAAATGTGTCTTCATAGGATACCCAAAGGAGACTGTTGGGTACACCTTCTATCACAGATCCGAAGGCAAGACATTCGTTGCTAAGAATGGATCCTTTCTAGAGAAGGAGTTTCTCTCGAAAGAAGTGAGTGGGGGAAAGTAGAATTTGATGAGGTAACCGTACCTGCTCCCTTATTGGAAAGTAGCTCATCACAGAAACCGGTTCCTGTGACAACTATACCAATTAGTGAGGAAGTTAATGATGATGATCATGCAACTTCAGATCAAGTTATTACTGAACCTCGTAGATCAACCAGAGTAAGATCCGCACCAGAGTGGTACGGTAATCCTATTCTAGAAGTCATGCAACTGGATCATGATGAACCTACGAACTATGAAGAAGCGATGGTGAGCCCAGATTCCAAAAAATGGCTTGAATCCATGAAATTTGAGATGGGATTCATGTATGAGAACAAAGTGTGGACTTTGGTTGACTTGCCCATTGATCGGCAAGCAATTGAGAATAAATGGATCTTCAAGAAGAAGACTGACGCTGACGGTAATGTTACTGTCTACAAAGCTCGACTTGTTGCGAAAGGGTTTCGCCAAATTCAAGGGATTGACTACGATGAGACTTTCTCACCCGTAGCGATGCTTAAGTCTGTCCGAATCATGTTAGCGATTGCCGCATTTTATGATTATGAAATTTGGCAGATGGATGTCAAAACTGCATTCCTAAATGGATTTCTGGAAGAAGAGTTGTATATTATGCAACTGGAAGGTTTTGTCGATCCAAAGGGAGCTAACAAAGCGTGCAAGCTCCAGCGATCCATTTATGAACTGGTGCAAGCCTCTCGGAGTTGGAATAAACGCTTTGATAGTGTGATCAAAGGATTTGGTTTTATACAGACTTTTGGAGAAGCCTGTATTTACAAGAAAGTGAGTGGGAGCTCGGTAGCATTTCTGATATTATATGTGGATGACATATTATTGATTGGAAATGATATAGAATTTATGGATACTATAAAGGGATACTTGAATAAAAAAATTTCAATGAAAGACCTCGGTGAAGCTGCTTACATATTGGGCATTAAGATCTATAGAGATAGATCAAGACGCTTAATTGGACTTTCATAAAGCACATACCTTGACAAAGTTTTGAAGAAGTTCAAAATGGATCAAGCAAAGAAAGGGTTCTTGCCTGTGTTACAAGGTGTGAAATTGAGTAAGACTCAATGTCCGACCACTGCAGAAGATAGAGAGAAAATGAAAGATGTTCCCTATGCTTTAGCCATAGGCTCTATCATGTATGCAATGTTGTGTACCAGACCTGATGTGTGCCTTGCTATAAGTCTAGCAGGGAGGTACCAAAGTAATCCAGGAGTGGATCACTGGACAGCGGTCAAGAACATCCTGAAGTACCTAAAAAGGACTAAGGATATGTTTCTCGTTAATGGAGGTGACAAAGAGCTCATCGTAAATGGTTACGTTGATGCAAGCTTTGACATTGATCCGGACGATTCGAAATCGCAAACCGGATATGTGTTTTTATTGAACGGTGGAGCTGTCAGTTGGTGCAGTTCTAAACAAAGCGTCGTGGCGGGATCTACATGTGAAGCAGAGTACATAGCTGCTTCGGAAGCAGCAAATGAAGGAGTTTTGATGAAGGAGTTCATATCCGATCTAGGTGTCATACCTAGTGCATCAGGTCCAATGAAAATCTTTTGTGACAATACTGGTGCAATTGCATTGACGAAGGAATCCAGATTTCACAAGAGAACCAAGCACATCAAGAGATGCTTCAATTCCATCCGGGATTTAGTCCAGGTGGGAGACATAGAAATTTGCAAGATACATACGGATCTGAATGTTGCAGACCCGTTGACTAAGCCTCTTCCACGAGCAAAACATGATCAGCACCAAGGCTCCATGGGTGTTAGAATCATTACTGTGTAATCTAGATTATTGACTCTAGTGCAAGTGGGAGACTGAAGGAAATATGCCCTAGAGGCAATAATAAAGTTATTATTTATTTCCTTATTTCATGATAAATGTTTATTATTCATGCTAGAATTGTATTAACCGGAAACACAATACATGTGTGAATACATAGACAAACAGAGTGTCACTAGTATGCCTCTACTTGACTAGCTCATTGATCAAAGATGGTTAAGTTTCCTAACCATAGACCTGAGTTGTCATTTGATTAACGGGATCACATCATTAGGAGAATGATGTGATTGACTTGACCCATTCCGTTAGCTTAGCACTTGATCATTTAGTTTGTTGCTACTGCTTTCTTCATGACTTATACATGTTCCTATGACTATGAGATTATGCAACTCCCGTTTACCGGAGGAACACTTTGTGTGCCACCAAACGTCACAACGTAACTGGGTGATTATAAAGGTGCTCTACAGGTGTTTCCAAAGGTACTTGTTGGGTTGGCGTATTTCGAGATTAGGATTTGTCACTCCAATTGTCGGAGAGGTATCTCTGGGCCCACTCGGTAATGCACATCACTATAAGCCTTGCAAGCATTGTAACTAATGAGTTAGTTGTGGGATGATGTATTATGGAACGAGTAAAGAGACTTGCCGGTAACGAGATTGAACTAGGTATTGCGATACCGACGATCGAATCTCGGGCAAGTAACATACCGATGACAAAGGGAACAACGTATGTTGTTATGCGGTCTGACCGATAAAGATCTTCGTAGAATATGTAGGAGCCAATATGGGCATCCAGGTCCCGCTATTGGTTATTGACCAGGGAGGTGTCTCAGTCATGTCTACATAGTTCTCGAACCCGTAGGGTCCGCACGCTTAATGTTCTTTGATGATATAGTATTATATGAGTTATGTATGTTGATGACCGAATGTTGTTCGGAGTCCGGGATGAGATCACGAACATGACGAGGAACTCCGGAATTGTCCGGAGATAAAGTTTGATATATGGGATAATAGTGTTTGGTCACCGGAAGGGGTTCCGGATGTTTCCCGAAATGTTTGGGTACGAGAACACTTTATTTGGGCCAAAGGGGAAAGCCCACAAGGTTTTTGGAAAGCGCAAAAAGGAAGTTTTGCGGAGTCCAGGGGCCAGACGCCAGGGTCCCTGGCGTCTGGCCCTGGAGTCCGAGAAGGACTCTTGCCTTTCGGGTGAAACCGACTTTGTGGAGGCTTTTACTCCAAGTTTCAACCCCAGGGCTCAACATATAAATAGAGGGGTCGGGCTAGCACCCAAGACAGATCAAGAAACACCAAGTCGTGTGCCGGCAAACCTGTCCCCTCTAGTTTATCCTCCGTCCTAGTTTTCGTAGTGCTTAGGTGAAGCCCTGCGAAGATTGTTCTTCACCAACACCGTCACCACGCCGTCGTGCTGCCGGAACTCATCTACTACTTCGCCCCTCTTGCTGGATCGATAAGGCGAGGACGTCACCGAGCCGAACGTGTGCAGAACTCAGAGGTGCCGTGCTTTCGGTACTTGGATCGGTCGGATCGTGAAGACGTACGACTACATCAACCGCGTTGATATAACGCTTCCGCGAACGGTCTACGAGGGTACCTAGACAACACTCTCCCCTCTCGTTGCTATGCATCACCATGATCTTGCGTGTGCGTAGGAATTTTTTTGAAATTACTATGTTCCCCAACAAGGTTAGTCTCAAAAAGCATATAAAATAGCATATAAATGCATATAAAACATCCAAGGTTGATAATATAATAGCATGGAACAATCAAAAGTTATAGATACGCTGGAGACATATCAGCATCCCCAAGCTTAATTCCTTCTCGTCCTCGAGTAGGAAAATGATAAAAACAGAATTTTTGATTTGGAATGCTACCTAACATATTTATCAATGTAATTCTCTTTATTGTGGAAAGAATATTCAGATCCATAAGATTCAATACAAAAGTTTAATATTGACATAAAAATAATAATACTTCAAGCATACTAACCAAGCAATTATGTCTTCTCAAAATAAGATGGCCAAAGAAAGCTATCCCTACAAAATCATATAGTCTAGCTATGCTCTATGTTCATCACACAAAATATTTAAATCATGCACAACCCCGATGACCAGCCAAGCAATTGTTTCATACTTTTGATGTTCTCAAACTTTTTCAATCTTCACGCAATACATGAGCGTGAGCCATGGACATAGCACTATATGTGGAATAGAATGGTGGTTGTGGAGAAAAAAAGAGAAGATAGTCTCACATTAACTAGGCGTATCAACGGGCTATGGAGATGCCCATTAATAGATATCAATGTGAGTGAGTAGGGATTGCCATGCAACGGATGCACTAGAGCTATAAGTGTATGAAAGCTCAAAAAGTAACTAAGTGGGTGTGCATCCAACTTGCTTGCTCATGAAGACCTAGGGCATTTTGAGGAAGCCCATCATTGGAATATACAAGCCAAGTTCTATAATGAAAGATTCCCACTAGTATATGAAAGTGACAACATAGGAGACTCTCTATCATGAAGATCATGGTGCTACTTTGAAGCACAAGTGTGGAAAAAGGATAGTAACATTGTCCCTTCTCTCTTTTTATCTCATTTTTTGGGGCCTTTTTTTCTTTTTGGCCTCTTTTTTCTTTTCTTTTTTTCGTCCAGAGTCTCATCCTGACTTGTGGGGGAATCATAGTCTCCATCATCCTTTCCTCACTGGGACAATGCTCTAATAATGATGATCATCACACTTTTATTTACTTACAACTCAAGGATTACAACTCGATACTTAGAACAAGATATGACTCTATATGAATGCCTCCGGCGGTGTACTGGGATGTGCAATGACTCCTGAGTGACATGTATGAAAGAATTATGAATGGTGGCTTTGCCACAAATACGATGTCAACTACATGATCATGCAAAGCAATATGACAATGATGGAGTGTGTCATAATAAACGGAACGGTGGAAAGTTGCATGGCAATATATCTCGGAATGGCTATGGAAATGCCATAATAGGTAGGTATGGGGGCTGTTTTGAGGAAGGTATATGGTGGGTTTATGGTACCGGCGAAAGTTGCGCGGTACTAGAGAGGCTAGCAATGGTGGAAGGGTGAGAGTGCGTATAATCCATGGACTCAACATTAGTCATAAAGAACTCACATACTTGTTGCAAAAATCTATTAGTTATCAAAACAAAGTACTATGCGCATGCTCCTAGGGGGTAGATTGGTAGGAAAAGACCATCGCTCGTCCCCGACCGCCACTCATAAGGAAGACAATCAATAAATAAATCATGCTCCGACTTCATCACATAACGGTTCACCATACGTGCATGCTACGGGAATCACAAACTTTAACACAAGTATCTCTCAAATTCACAACTACTCACTAGCATGACTCTAATATTACCATCCTCATATCTCAAAACAATCATCAAGTATCAAACTTCTCATAGTATTGAATCCACTTTATATGAAAGTTGTTATTATACCCATCTTGGATGGCATCATATTAGGACTAGTTTCATAACCAAAGAAAACTACCATGCTGTTCTAAAAGACTCTCAAAATAATATAAGTGAAGCATGAGAGTTCAACAATTTCTTCAAAATAAAACCACTGTCATGCTCTAAGAATATACAAGTGAAGCACTAGAGCAACAACAAACTACTCCGAAAGATATAAGTGAAGATCAATGAGTAGTCGAATAATTATGCAACTATGTGAAGACTCTCTAACATTTAATAATTTCAGATCTTGGTATTTTATTCAAACATCAAGCACAACAAAGTAAAATAAAATGACGCTCCAAGCAAAACACATATCATGTGGTGAATGAAAATATAGCTCCAAGTAAAGTTACCGATGAACGAAGACGAAAGAGGGGATGCTTTCCGGGGCATCCCCAAGCTTTGGCTCTTGGTTGTCCTTGAATATTACCTTGGGGTGCCTTTGGCATCCCCAATCTTAGGCTCTTGCCACTCCTTATTCCATAGTCCATCGAATCTTCACCCAAAACTTGAAAACTTCACAGCACAAAACTTAACAGAAAACTCGTAAGCTCCGTTAGTATAAGAAAATAAATCACCACTTTTGGTACTGTTGTGAACTCATTATAATTTCATATTGGTGTAATATCTACTGTATTCCAACTTATCTATGGTTCATACCCTCCGATACTACTCATAGATTCATCAAAATAAGCAAACGACACATAGAGAACAGAATCTATCAAAAACAGAACAGTCTGTAGTAATCTGTAGGTTTCGAATAATTTTGTAACTCCAAAAATCCTGAGAAATTAGGAAGTCTTAGTAATTTTTTTTATTAATCTACTGCAAGTGGAATTGGTATTTTATCACTCTCTGTTAAAAATGAAAATTATTCTCGTGAGCGCATACTTTCTGTTTTTTACAGCAAGATCAAATAACAATCACCCAAGAAGATCCTAAAGGCTTTACTTGGCACAAACACTAATTAAAACATAAAAACACAATCATAACAGAGGATATATGATTAATTTATTACTAAACAGGAACAAAAAGCAAGGAGCTAAAATAAAATTGGGTTGCCTCCCAACAAGCGCTATCGTTTAACGCCCCTAGCTAGGCATGATGATTTCAATGACGCTCACATAAAAGATAAGAATTGAAACATAAAGAGAGCATCATGAAGAATATGACTAGCAAATTTAAGTCTAACCCACTTCCTATGCATTGGGATTTTGTGAGCAAACAACTTATAGGAACAATAATCAACAAGCATAGGAAGGCAAAACAAGCATAACTTCAAAACTTTAAGCACATAGAGAGGAAACTTGATATTATTGCAATTCCTACAAGCATATATTCCTCCCTAATAATAATTTTCAGTAGCATCATGAATGAATTCAACAATATAACCATCACACAAAGCATTCTTTTCATGGTCTACAAGCATAGAACTTTTATTACTCTCCACATAAGCAAATTTCTTCTCATGAATAGTAATGGGAGAAAACTCAACAAAATAACTATCATGTGAGGCATAATCCAATTGAAAGTTAAAATCATGATGACAAGTTTCATGGATATCATTATTCTTTATAGCATACGTGTCATCACAATAATCATCATAGATAGGAGGGACGCTTTCATCATAATAAATTTGCACATCGAAACTTGGGGGACTAAAAATATCATCTTCATCAAACATAGCATCCCCAAGCTTGTGGCTTTGCATATCATTAGCATCATGGATATTCAAAGAATTCATACTAACAACATTGCAATTATGCTCATCATCCAAAGATTTAGTGCCAAACATTCTAATGCATTCTTCTTCTAACACTTTGGCACAATTACCGGAATCCTTATTTTCACGAAAGACATTAAAAAGATGAAGCATATGAGGTACCCTCAATTCCATTTTTTGTAGTTTTATTTTATAAAATAAACCAGTGATAAAACAAGAAACAAAAAGATTCGATTGCAAGATCTAAAGATATACCTTCAAGCTCTGATCAACAAGACCACCAGTTTCAAGAAGAAGGGCAAAGGGAAGAAGGGGAACTTCAAGAAGAACAGCAAGCAAGTTGCTGCTCAAGTGAAGAAGCCCAAGTCTGGACCTAAGCCTGAGACTGAGTGCTTCTACTGCAAAGGGACTAGTCACTGGATGCGGAACTGCCCCAAGTATTTGGAGGATAAGAAGGATGGCAAAGTGAAAGGTATATTTGATATACATGTTATTGACGTGTACCTTACTAATGCTCGCAGTAGTGCCCGGGTATTTGATACTGGTTCTGTTGATAATATTTGCAACTCAAAACAGGGGTTACGGTTTAAGCGAAGATTGGCTAAGGACGAGGTGATGATGCGCATGGGAAATGGTTCCAAAGTCGATGTGAGTGCCCTCGGCACGCTACATCTACATCTACCTTCGGGATTAATTTTAGACCTGAATACTTGTTATTTGGTGCCAACGTTAAGCATGCACATTATATTTGGATCTTGTTTGATGCAAGATGATTATTCATTTAAATCAGAGAATTATATGAGTAGTATCTTTTATGGTCGTGCACCCTTGATGAGTGGTCTATTTTTACTAAATCTTGATAGTAGTGATACACATATTCATAGTATTGAAGCCAAAAGATATAAGTTTAATAATGATACTGCAACTTGTTTGTGGAACTGCCGTTTAGGTCATATTGGTGTAAAGCGCATGAAGAATCTCCATGCTGATGGACTTTTGGAATCACTTGATTATGAATTACTTGATGCTTGCGAACCATGCCTCATGGGCAAGATGACTAAGACTTCGTTCTCCGGAACAATGGAACGAGCAACAGACTTATTGGAAATAATACATACTGATGTATGCGGTCCGATGAGTGTTCATGCTCGTGGCGGGTATCGTTATTTTTTGACCTTCATAGATGATTTGAGCAGATATGGGTATATCTTATTGATGAAACATATGTCTGAAACATTTGAAAAGTTCAAAGAATTTCAGAGTGAAGTGGAAAATCATCATAACAAGAAAATAAAGTTTCTACGATCTGATCGTGGAGGAGAATATTTGAGTTACGAGTTTGGTCTTCATTTGAAACAATACAGAATAGTTTCGCAACTCACGCCACCTGGAACACCACAGCGTAAGGGTGTGTCCGAACGTCGTAACCGCACTTTATTAGATATGGTGCGATCTATGATGTCTATTACTGATTTACCGCTATCGTTTTGGGGTTATGCATTGGAGACAGCTGCATTGACGTTAAATAGGGCACCATCGAAATCCGTTGAGATGACACCTTATGAAATGTGGTTTGGCAAGAAACCCAAGTTGTCGTTTCTTAAAGTTTGGGGCTGCGATGCTTATGTGAAAAAGCTTCAACCTGATAAGCTCGAACCCAAATCGGAGAAATGTGTTTTCATAGGAGACCCAAAAGAAACTGTTGGGTACACCTTCTATCACAGATCCGAAAGCAAGATATTCGTTGCTAAGAATGGATCCTTTCTAGAGAAGGAGTTTCTGTCGAAAGAAGTGAGTGGGAGGAAAGAGAACTTGATGAGGTAACTGTACCTACTCCCTTATTGGAAAGTAGTTTATCACAGAAATCAGTTCCAATGATTCCTACACCAGTAAGTGAGGAAGCTAATGGTGATGATCATCAAACTTCTGATCAAGTTACTACCAAACCTCGTAGGTCAACCAGAGTAAGATCCGCACCAGAGTGGTATGGTAATCCTGTTCTGGAAGTCATGTTACTTGACCATGGGGAACCTACGAACTATGAGGAAGCGATGACGAGCCCAGATTCCGCAAAATGGCTTGAGGCCATGAAATCTGAGAAGGGATCCATGTGTGAGAACAAAGTGTGGACTTTGGTTGACTTGCCCGATGATCGGCAAGCCATAGAGAATAAATGGATCTTCAAGAGGAAGACGGACGCTGATAGTAGTGTTACTATCTACAAAGCTCGAATTGTTGCAAAAGGTTTTCGACAGGTTCAAGGTGTTGACTACGATGAGATTTTATCACTCATATCGATGCTTAAAAGTTTGAACGAATCATGTTAGCAATTGCCGCATTTTATGAAATCTAGCAAATGGATATCAAAACTACATTCCTTAATGGATTTATTAAAGAAGAGTTGTATATTATGCAACCAGAAGGTTTTGTCAATCCTAAAGGTGCTAACAAAGTGTGCAAGCTCCAGCAATCCATCTATGGACTGGTGCAAGCATCTCGGAGTTGGAATATATGCTTTGATGAGTTGATCAAAGTATATAGTTTTATACAGACTTTTGGAAAAGCCTGTATTTATAAGAAAGTGAGTGGGAGCTCTATAGCATTTCTGATATTATATGTGGATGACATATTGTTGATCGGAAATGATATTGAATTTCTGGATAGCATAAAAGGATACTTGAATAAGAATTTTTCAATGAAAGACCTCAGTGAAGCTGCTTACATATTGGGCATCAAGATCTATAGAGATATATCAAGACGCTTGATAAATTTTTCAATAAGTACATACTTTGACAAGTTTTTGAAGTAGTTCAAAATGGAACAGTCAAAGTAGGAGTTCTTGCCTATGTTGCAAGGTGTGAAGTTGAGTAAAGACTCAAAACCCGGACACAGTAGGAAATAGAAAGAAAATGAAAAGTCATTCCCTATGCCTCAGTCATAGGTTCTATAAAGTATGCTATGCTGTGTACCAGACCTAGTGTATACCTTAGCATGATTTTGGCAAGGGGGTACAATAGTGATCTAGGAGTAGATCACTAGACAACAGTCAAAATTATCCTTAGAGGACTAAAGAAATATTTCTCGGTTATGGAGGTGATAAAAGAGTTCGTCGTAAAGAGTTACGTCAATGCAAGCTTTTTACACTGATCTAGATGACTCTAAGTGTTGATCTAGATACATATTGAAAGTGGGAGAAATTAGCTAGAGTAGCTCCATGCAGAGTATTGTAGACATAAAAAATTGCAAAATACATATGGATCTGAATGTTGAAGACCCGTAGACTAAACTTCTCTCACAAGCAAAACATGATCACTCTTTGGGTGTTAATCACATAGCGATGTGAATTAGATTATTGACTCTAGTAAACCCTTTGGGTATTAGTCACATTAAGATGTGAACTAATCACACAAATATGTGAACTCTTGGTGTGAAATCACATGACGATGTGAACTAGATTATTGACTCTAGTGCAAGTGGGAGACTGAAGGAAATATGCCCTAGAGGCAATAATGAAGTTGTTATTTATAATTCCTTATAAAATGATAATTTTTATTATTCATGATAGAATTGTATTAACCGGAAACTTAGTACATGTGTGAATACATAGACAAACAGAGTGTCCCTAGTATGCCTCTACTTGACTAGCTCGTTAATCAAAGATGGTTAAGTTTCCTAGCCATGGACATGTGTTGTCATTTGATGAACGGGATCACATCATTAAAGAATGATGTGATGGACTAGACCCATCTGTTAGCTTAGCACTATGATCGTTTAGTTTATTGCTATTGCTTTCTTCATGACTTATACATCTTCCTATGACTATGAGATTATGCAACTCCCAAATACCGGAGGAACACTTAGTGTGCTATCAAACGTCACAATGTAACTGGGTGATTATAAAGATGCTCTACAGGTGTCTCCGATGGTGTTTGTTGAGTTGGCATAGATCGAGATTAGGATTTGTCACTCCGATTGTCGGAGAGGTATCTCTGGGCCCTCTCGGTAATGCACATCACTATAAGCCTTGCAAGCAATGTGACTAATGAGTTAGTTGCGGGATGTTGCATTACGGAACGAGTAAAGAGACTTGTCGGTAACGAGATTGAACTAGTTATTGAGATACCGACGATCAAATCTCGGGCAAGTAACAAACCGATGACAAAGGGACCAACGTATGTTGTTATGCGGTTTGACCGATAAAAATCTTCGTAGAATATGTAGGAGCCAATATGAGCATCCAGGTTCCGCTATTGGTTATTGACCGAAAGTGACTCTCGGTCATGTCTACATAGTTCTCGAACCCGCAGGGTTCGCATGCTTAACGTTCGATGACGATCGGTATTACGAGTTTATGTGTTTTGATGTACCGAAGGTTGTTTGGAGTCACGGATGTGATCACGTACATGACGAGGAGTCTCGAAATGGTCGAGACATAAATATTGATATATTGGATGACTATATTCGTACATCGGATGAGTTCCGGGGGTCACCGGATATATATCAGAGTGCCGGAAGGGTTATCGGAACCATCGGAGAAGTAATGGGCCTTATTGGGCCTAGGAGAGAGAGAGAGAGAGAAGGGCTGCCCCCCATGGCCCTAGTCCGAATTGGACTAAGGGGAGCGGCGGTGCCCCCTCCTTCCTTCTCTTCCCCCTCCTTCCTTCTTCTCCTAGTAGGACTAGGAAAGGGGGAGTCCTACTCCTACTAGGAGGAGGATTCCTCCCCCTTGGCACGCCTATGAGGGCCGGCCGGCCTCCCCCTTGCTCCTTTATATATGGGGGCAGGGGGCACCCTAGAACACACAAGTTGATTTTTTAACTGTGTGGGGTGCCCCCTGCACAGAATTCCACCTCGGTCATATCATTGTAGTGCTTAGGCAAAGCCCTGCGTGGGTAAGTTCATCATCACGCCATCATGCTGACAAAACTCTCCCTCGGCCTCAACTAGATCAAGAGTACGAGGGATGCTACCTCTTGAGCACTGCGTTGGTTTTCCCTTGAAGAGGAAAGGGTGGTGCAGTAAAGCAGCGTAAGTATTTCCCTCAGTTTTTGAGAACCAAGGTATCAATCCAGTAGGATACCACGCGCGAGTCACCTCGTACCTACACAAACAAATAAGAACCTCAAAACCAACGCGATAAAGGGGTTGTTAATCCCTTCACGGCCACTTGCAAGAGTGAGATCTGATAGAGATGATAATAATAATAAGATAAGTATTTTTGGTATTTTTATGATATAGATTGAAAGTAAAGATCGGAAAATAAAATAGATTGGAAACTTCTATGATGGAAAATAGACCCGGGGCCATAGGTTTCACTAGTGGCTTCTCTCAAGATAGCATAAGTATTACGGTGGGTGAACAAATTACTGTCGAGCAATTGATAGAAACACGAATAATTATGAGAATATCTAGGTATGATCATGTATATAGGCATCACGTCCGCGACAAGTAGACCGACTCCTGCCTGCATCAATTACTTTTACTCCACACATCGACCTCTATCCAGCATGCATCTAGAGTATTAAGTTCATAAGAGCAGAGTAACTCCTTAAGCAAGATGACATGATGTAGAGGGATAAACTCATGCAATATGGTATAAACCCCATCTTTTTATCCTCGATGGCAACAGTACAATACGTGTTGTTTCCCTTTCTGTCACTGGGATCGAGCACCGCAAGATTGAACCCAAAGCTAAGCACTTCTCCCATTGTAAGAAATATCAATCTAGTAGGCCAAACCAAACTGATAATTCGAAGAGACTTGCAAAGATAAACCAATCATACATAAAAGAATTCAGAGAAGATTCAAATATTGTTCATATATAATCTGGATCATAAACCCACAATTCATCGGATCTCGACAAACACACCGCAAAAGAAGATTACATCCAATAGATCTCCAAGAGAATCGAGGAGAACTTTGTATTGAGATCCAAAGAGAGAGAAGAAGCCATCTAGCTAATAACTATGGACCCGAAGGTCTGAGGTAAACTACTCACACATCATCGGAGGGGCCGTGGAGTTGATGTAGAGGCCCTCTGTGATCAATGCCCCCTCCGGCGGAGCTCCGAAAAAGGTCCCAAGATGGGATCTCTTGGGTACAGAAGGTTGTGGCGGTGGAAATAGGGTTTCGTGGTGCTCCTGGATGTTTGCGGGGTATGTGAACATATATAGGAGGAAGAAGTAGGTCGGTGGAGCTACGAGGGGCCCACGAGGGGGAGGGTGTGCCCAGGGGGTAGGCGCGCCCCCTCCCTCGTGGCCGCCTCGTTGATTGCTTGACGTCCACTCCAAGTCCTCTGGATCACGTTTGTTCCAAAAATCACGTTCCCGAAGGTTTTATTCCGTTTGGACTCCGTTTGATATTCCTTTTCTACGAAACACTGAAATAGGAAAAAAACAACAATTTGGGCTGGGCCTCCGGTTAATAGGTTAGTCCTAAAAATAATATAAAAGTGTAAAATAAAGCCCATTAACATCCAAAACAGATAATATAATAGCATGGAACAATCAAAAATTATAGATACGTTGGAGACGTATCAGCATCCCCAAGCTTAATTCCTGCTCGTCTTCGAGTAGGTAAATGATAAAAACAGAATTTTTGATGTGGAATGCTTTCTAGAATATTCTTCAATGTATTTTTCTCTATTGTGGCATGAATGTTCAGATCCGAAAGATTCAAGATAAAAGTTTATTGTTGACATAAAAATAGTAATACTCCAAGTATGCTAATCAAGCAATTATGTCATATCAAAATACCATAGCCAAAGAAAAGTTATCCCTACAGAGTCATATAGTTTGGCCATGCTTCATTTTTGTCACACAAAATGATCTCATCATGCACAACCCCGATGACAAGCCAAGCAATTGTTTCATACTTAGCCTTTTCAAACTCTTTCAAGTTTTATGCAATATAAGAGCGCGAGCCATGCGCATAGCACTATGGGTGGAATAGAACATGATGATTGAGGTTGTGTGAGAATAAAAGAAGGGAGAAAGTCTCACATTGATGCGGATAATCAATGGGCTATGGAGATGCCCACCGACTGATGTCAATGCAAGGAGTAGGGATTGCCATGCAACGGATGCCCTAGAGCTATAAATATATGAAAGCTCATCAAAGAAACTAAGTGGGTGTGAATCCAACTCGCTTGCTCACGAAGACCTAGGGCATTTGAGGAAGCCCATCATTGGAATATACAGGCCAAGTTCTATAATGAAAAATTCCCACTAGTATATGAAAGTGAGAAAATAAGAGACTCTCTATCATGAAGATCATGGTGCTACTTTGAAGCACAAGTGTGGAAAAAGGATAGTAACATTGTCCCTTCTCTCTTTTTCTCTCATTTATTTATTTATTATTATTATTATTATTATTATTATTTTATTTGGGCCTTCTTTCTATTTTTTGGCCTCTTTTCTTTCTTTCTTTTTTCGTCCAGAGTCTCATCCCGACTTGTGGGGGAATCATAGTCTCCATCATCCTTTCCTCACATGGGACAATGCTCTAATGATGATCATCACACTTTTATTTTCTTACAACTCAAGAATTACAACTCGATACTTAGAACAAAATATGACTCTATGTGAATGCGTCCGGCGGTGTACCGGGATTGCGATGAATCAAGAGTGACATGTATGAAAAAATTATGAACGGTGGCTTTGCCACAAATACGATGTCAACTACATGATCATGCAAAGCAATATGACAATGATGATGCGTGTCATAATAAATGGAACGGTGGAAAGTTGCATGGCAATATATCTTGGAATGGCTATGGAAATACCAAAATGGGCAGGCATGGTGGCTGTTTTGACGAAGATATAAGGAGGCTTATGTGTGATAGAGCGTATCATATCACGGGGTTTGGATGCACCGGCGAAGTTTGCACCAACTCTCAAGGTGAGAAAGGGCAATGCACGGTACCGAAGAGGCTAGCAATGGTGGAAGGGTGAGAGTGCGTATAATCCATGGACTCAACATTAGTCATAAAGAACTCACATACTTATTGCAAAAATCTACAAGTCATCAAAACCAAGCACTACGCTCATGCTCCTAGGGGGATAGATTGGTAGGAAAAGACCATCGCTCGTCCCCGACCGCCACTCATAAGGAAATCAATCAAAGAACACCCCATGCTTCAAATTTGTCACATAACGTTCACCATACGTGCATGCTACGGGACTTGCCAACTTCAACACAAGTATTCATCAATTTCACAATTACTCAACTAGCACACTTACCACTGATCATTTGTAGGTGCGGTGGGATATTTCGCCCAAATCGCGAGTGTTGTGTTCTCCACAGGGACTAGGCGACGACAACTATGCTCGGCTAAATCTAGGTAACACAGTTCCGATTATGAATGCAAGAAAATAAACCTAAACTAAACAAGGTTGTTCCCGAAGATCGTCAAAAAGGAAATACAAACAGAAAAGGAAGATACAAAACATACTCACTATCTTTTTGCTATTTTTATTAGGCTTGAGAAATTAAAACAATAACACAGACAAACATCAATGACGAAAGGGAATCAACAGGACATGAATACTTTTAACTATTGACATGCAAAAGAGGGAAGAAACAAAATTATAGGACAGAATAGAAATGTTTCACATCACATTCACACACACGTATTCATATATCACAAGTACTTGAGCAACAGTGTACAGTAAACTGGACACTAATTAGCAAGTGCAGTACATTATTAATATATTTAACTAGTTCTCATACATAGAAATGAGTGTCACAATGCAACAGTACAAACTCTACTGATCAACAAAGTAAGTAAGAACAAAACATGTCTTCGGACTGAACAAATATCATCTTCACACAACAATATTTCTTTACGAATCACACAAACACACACACACACACAAAGAGAACAACAGCAGGTTTGGTTTGGTGGAGAAGAACGGCAGATTTGTGGTTCAGAAATACTAGGAGCAGCAGCAAGAGGCGTGGGGAGAAAAGAAGCAGCAGCGGGTGTGAGGAGAGGGCTTCAGAAGAAGTGCAGCAGCAACGCTAGGAGAGATGGGACATTAGCAAGGTACAGAGAGAAAGAGAAGAACAACAACAAGGTAAGGGAAGAAGGAGCAGCAGCAGGGTCGCAAGAAGAGCAGCAGCAGGAAGAGTAGAAGGGCGGCAGGGAGCGGTGAAAGAAGAAAGGAGCAGCAGCAGAAGGCGTTGAGGTTCAGAAAACAAGGGAAGCGGAGGAAGTGGAGTAATGGCACTGGTGGTGAGGGGTGCTGGTGATGTGATGGCGTGGTGGATGGATAGATGGATGGATTCGGGAAGGAGAAGGAGATGGTGCTGGTGGTGCGTGGTGGAGATGGAATGGATGGATAGCTGGGTGGCGCACCGCTACACTCGCCTGGCCGCGGCGGCGGCCAATGGTGGAGAGGAAGGGGTGAGGGAGAGGAAGAGAGATGCCAGGCCCCTTTGCAATGAGGTGCGGCTAGGGATTTCATTCCCCTCTCTGATCTGCCACATTTGCACATTAGCCCTCCTCTTCTCTTCATTTCTGCCCAAGAAGATCCTCCTCTTCTTTTAGTTTGCTCCCCTACATTACTTCTTTCCTTCACGCTCAGGCCTTGACGTATTTATTTCATAACCTTCTCTCTTCTCGTTAGCCACATAGTAGAAGTCTTGACGATTATAGTGCCTTTGCGCACTTTTCTGCAAAATAAACAATTCACTAGTCAACATTCTCTTTTATGATTATCATTCGAATATTCAACAAGTCGTAGCAAGAATGGATGGATATATTTCAATAAATGGTGAATTTGTGTGCCCAAATTGTATATAAGAAATGTGCTTATCAACCACCTTTATATCTCAAAACCATCTATCAAGCATCCAACTTCTCTTAGCATTTAAAATTTATAACCAAAGTGAATTACCATGCTATTCTAGAGGACTCTCAAAATGATATAAGTGAATCATGAGAGATCAATTATTTCTATAAAGTAGAACCACCGCCGTGCTCTAAAAGATATAAGCGAAGCACTAGAGCAAAAAAACTATATAGCTCAAAAGATATAAGTGAAGCACATAGAGTATTCTAATAAATTCCAATTCATGTGTGTTTCTCCCAAAAGGTGTGTACAGCAAGGATGATTGTGGTAAAATAGAAAGCAAAGACTCAAATCATACAAGACGCTCCAAGCAAAACACATATCATGTGGGGAATAAAAATATAGCTCCAAGTAAAGTTACCGATGGACAAAGACGAAAGAGGGGATGCCTTCCGGGACATCCCTAAGCTTAGGCTTTCTGGTGTCCTTGGATTTTACCTTGGGGTGCCTTGGGCATCCCCAAGCTTAGGCTCTTGCCACTCCTTGTTCCATAATCCATCAAATCCTTACCCAAAACTTGAAAACTTCACAACACAAAACTTAGAAGAAAATCTTCGTGAGGTCCATTAGTAAAATAAAACAAACCACCACTTCAAGGTACTGTAATTAAATCATTCTTTATTTATATTGGTGTTAAACCTACTGTATTCCAACTTTTCTATGGTTCATAAACTCTATTACTAGCCATATATTCATCAAAATAAGCAAACAACACACGAAAAACAGAATCTGTCAAAAACAGAACAGTCTGTAGTAATCTGTAGGTTTCGAATACTTCTAGAACCCCAAAAATATAAAATAAATTTCTTGACGTGAGGAATTTATCTATTAATAATATGCAAAAATAATTAACTAAATATCACTCTCCAGTATAAAATGGCAGCAATTCTCGCGAGCGCTAAAGTTTCTATTTTTTTACAGCAGGATCAAAAAGACTTTCTCCAAGTCTTCCCAATGGTTCTACTTGGCACAAACACTAATTAAACACAAAAAACACAACAAAAATAGAGGTTAGATAAATTATTTATTACTAAACAGAATCAAAAAGCAAGGAACAAAAATAAAATTGGGTTTCCTCCCAACAAGCGATATCGTTTAACGCCCCTAGCTGGGCATCAAATTTCAATGATGCTCACATGAAAGATAATAATTGAAACATAAAGATAGCATCATGAAACATGTGACAAACACATCTAATTATAACATACTTCCTATGCATAGGCATCTTATAGGCAAACAAATTATCAAGGCAAGCAAAAACTAGCATATGCAAGGAAGCGGAAAAAAACAATAGCAATCTCAACATAACGAGAGGTAGTTTAGGAACATGAAAATTTCTATAACCATATTTTCCTCTCTCATAATAATTACATGTGGGATCGTAAGCAAATTCAACAATATAGCTATCACAAAACATATTCTTAACAAGATCCTCATGTATGCAAAGTTGACACTCTTCCAAAATAGTAGGATTAACATTAACTAAAGTCATGACCTCTCCAAACCCACTTTTATCAGAAATTTCATAAGATTGAACATTCTCCAAATATGTGGGATCTAAAGTTTACACTCTTCCAAACCCACTTTCAATAATATTGCAAACACTATTATCAATCTCATATTTATCATGGGTCTTAAATAAATTTTCAAGTTCATAAGAAGAATCACCCCAATCATGATCATTGCAACAAATAGTAGTCATAGCAAAACTAGCATCCCCAAGCTTGAGGTTTTGCATATCATTAACACAATTGTCATTAAGAGAATTTATGATAACATCATTGCAATCATGCTTTTAATCGAAGGAACTATCAAGTATGGGTGCAATAGCAATGATCTCATGTTTAACATAAGGAACTATAGCAAATTTATCTTCATAGATATTGTCATCATGGCCACAAGAATAGCAATCATCATGTTCATCAAGGGATATTTCAATCAAATCATCAGAATCATAATTATCTATAGACTCATGCATATCATTATTATTTTTCCGAAGCAACGGTCATTCTTTCAATAAATTCTTTGACATAGACATTATGAGCATAGTTTTCATAGCAATACTTAAGTATGTCAAAATTTTCAGATTTGTAGAGAGTAATATCATACTATTAAAACAAAGAAGCAACTTCATAAGCACCCTTAAAAGCAACAAATTCTTCAATTTGTTCGATATCGTAGTAACTATAAACACCCTTTGCATAAGAAGATAAGAATTATTATCATTAAACTCACATAGGTAGGGGAGGTGTTTTTATGGTTCTTAGAGCAACAAGTAAGATCACAAATTTCACAAAGATTCCAAGCATAACATAGCAATCTGTTTATTTGATCCCATAAGAGTCTCCCTTTTTCAGACAAACGGTGACGCAAAAAGTGAGCATGCTCATCTAAAGATTTCCCATCAACTAGGCTAGTTGGGGTTTCAGCGCGAGTGCATAAGGATAGAAGATGATCCAAGTAGAACACTTTAAGTGGATCCATAACAATAGATTTTTAGCAAGCAAAGATGCAAGCAAAAAGAAGGCACATGGAAACACAAAGAAAGATACATACGGGAAGAAGGAGAACGGAAAAAGGGCGAATAAAACGGCAAGGGTGAAGTGGGGGAGAGGAAAACGAGATGCAAATGGAAAATAATGTAATGCGAAGGATAAGAGTTGTGATGGGTACTTGGTATGTCTTGACTTGGCGTAGATCTCCCCAGCAATGGCGCCAGAAATCCTTCTTGCTACCTCTTGAGCACTGCGTTGGTTTTCCCTTGAAGAGGGAAGGGTGGTGCAGTAAAGCAATGTAAGTATTTCCCTTAGTTTTTGAGAACCAATGTATCAATCCAGTAGGAGACCACGCGCGAGACACCTCGTACCTACACAAACAAATAAGAACCTCGCAACCAACACGATAAAGGGGTTGTCAATCCCTTCACGGCCACTTGCAAGAGTGAGATCTGATAGAGATGATAATAATAAGATAAGTATTTTTGGTTTTTTTATGATATAGATTGAAAGTAAAGATTGCAAAATAAAATAGATTGGAAACTTGTATGATTGAAAATAGACCCGGGGCCATAGGTTTCACTAGTGGCTTCTCTCAAGATAGCATAAGTATTACGGTGGGTGAACAAATTACTATCGAGCAATTGATAGAAACGCGAATAATTATGAGAATATCTAGGTATGATCATGTATATAGGCATCACGTCCACGATAAGTAGACCGACTCCTGCCTACATCTACTAATATTACTCCACACATCGACCACTATCCAGCATGCATCTAGAGTATTAAGTTCATAAGAACAGAGTAACGCCTTAAGCAAGATGACATGATGTAGAGGGATAAAATCATGCAATATGATATAAACCCCATCTTTTTATCCTCGATGGCAACAATATAATACGTGTCGTTTCCCTTTCTGTCACTAGGATCGAGCACCGCAAGATTGAACCCAAAGCTAAGCACTTCTCCCATTGCAAGAAAGATCAATCTAGTAGGCCAAACCAAATTGATAATTCGAAGAGACTTGCAAAGATAAACCAATCATACATAAAAGAATTCAGAGAAGATTCAAATATTGTTCATAGATAATCCGGATCATAAACCAACAATTCATCAGATCTCGACAAACACACCGCAAAAGAAGATTACATCGAATAGATCTCCAAGAGAATCGAGGAGAACTTTGTATTGAGATCCAAAGAGAGAGAAGAAGCCATCTAGCTAATAACTATGGACCCGGAGGTCTGAGGTAAACTACTCACACATCATCGGAGGGGCCATGGAGTTGATGTAGAGGCCCTCTGTGATCAATGCCCCCTCTGGCGGAGCTCCGGAAAAGGCCCCAAGATGGGATCTCTTGGGTACAAAAGGTTGCGGCGGTGGAAATAGGGTTTCGTGGTGCTCCTGGATGTTTGTGGGGTATGTGAACATATATAGGAGGAAGAAGTAGGTCGGTGGAGCTACGAGGGGCCCACGAGGGGGAGGGCACACCCAGGGGGGTAGGCGCGCCCCTGCCTCATGGCCGCCTCGTTGATTGCTTGACATCCAATCCAAGTCCTCTGGATCACGTTTGTTCCAAAAATCACGTTCCTGAAGGTTTCATTCCATTTGGACTCCGTTTGATATTCCTTTTCTACGAAACACTAAAATAGGTAAAAAACAGCAATTTGGGTTGGGCCTCTGGTTAATAGGTTAGTCCCAAAAATAATATAAAAGTGTAAAATAAAGCCCATTAACATCCAAAACAGATAATATAATAGCATGGAATGATCAAAAATTATAGATACGTTGGAGACGTATCAAGGGACGTCACCGAGCTGAATGTGTGCAGATCACGGAGATGCCGTGCGTTCGGTACTTGATCGGTTGGATCGCGAAGACGTTCGACTACATCAACCGCGTTTCATAATGCTTCCTCTTTCGGTCTATGAGGGTACGTATACATACTCTTCCCCTCTCATTGCTATGCATCTCCTAGATAGATCTTGCGTGATCGTAGGAATTTTTTTGAAATACTGCGTTCCCCAACAATAGTCATACTGCTTACCACCAATGTCTTATTTTGATTCAGCGGTATTGCTGGATGAAGCAGCCCGGACCAACCTTACATGACCACGTTCATGAGACCGGTTCCACCAACAGACATGCAACTATTTTTTTCATAAAGGTGGCTGGCGGGTGTCTGTTTCTCGAACTTTAGTTGAATCGAATTTGTCAACTTTAGTTGAATCGAATTTGTCTGTGACCAGTCCTTATTGAAGGTTAAAACAACAAACTTGATAATATCACTGTTGTGGTTTTGATGCGTACGTAAGAACAGTTCTTGCTAGAAGCCCGTAGTAGCCACGTAAAACTTGCAACAACAAAGTAGAGGACGTCTAACTTGTTTTTGTAGGGCATGTTGTGATGTGATATGGTTAAGACATGATGTGGTATACATTATTGTATGAGATGATCATGTTTCGTAAAAGTTATCGACAACTGGCAGGAGCCTTATGGTTGTCGCTTTATTGTATGAAATTTAAACGCCATGTAATTTCTTTACTTTATCGCTATGCGTTAGCGATAGTTGTAGAAGCAATAGTTGGCGAGACGACCATGACACTACGAAGGAGATCAAGGTGTCAAGCCAGTGACGATGGAGATCATGACAGTGCTTTGGGGATGGAGATCAAAGGCACAAGATTATGGTGGCCATATCATGTCACATATTTTGATTGCATGTGATGTTTATCTTTTTGCATCTTATTTTGCTTAGTACGGCGGTAGCATTATAAGACAATCCCTTACTAAAATTTCAAGGTATAAGTGTTCTCCCTAAGTATGCACCATTGCGATAGTTTGTCGTGCTGAGACACCACGTGATTATCGGGTCTGATAAGCTCTACGTTCACATACAACAGGTGCAAAACAGTTTTGCACATGCGGAATACTCGGGTTAAACTTGACGAGCCTAGCATGTACAGACATGGCCTCGAAACACTGGAGACCGAAAGGTCGAACGTGAATCATATAGTAGATATGATCAACATAGAGATGTTCACCATTGAAAACTACTCCATCTCACGCAATGATCGGACATGGTTTAGTTGATATGGATCACGTGATCATTTAGATGACTCGAGGGATGTATATCTAAGTGGGAGTTCTTAAGTAATATGATTAATTGAACTTAAATTTATCATGAACATAGTCCTGATAGTATTTGCATATCTATGTTGTAGATCAATAGCTCGCGTATAGCTCCCCTATTTTACTTTTGGTATGTTCCTAGAGACAAATAAGTTGATAGTAGCAATGATGCGGACTGGGTCCGTGATCTGAGGATTGTCCTCGTCGTTGCCCAGAAGAATTATGTCCTTGATGCACCACTAGGTGACAGACCTATTGCAGGAGCAGATGCAGACGTTATGAATGTTTGACAAGCTCGGTATGATGACTAGATAGTTTAGTGCACCATGCTTTAAGGCTTAGAACCGGTACTTCAAAAACGTTTTGAACGGCACGGAGCATATAAGATGTTCCAAGAGTTTAAATTGGTATTTCAGACTCATGCCCATGTCAAGAGGTATGAGACTTTTGACAAGTACTTTGCGTACAAGATGGAGGAGAATGGCTCAGCCAGTGAGCATGTACTCAGAATGTCTGGGTAGTACAATCACTTGAATCCAATGGGAGTTAATCTTCCAGATAAGATAGTTATTGACAGAGTTCTCTAGTCACTATCACCAAGCTACTAGAACTTCGTGATGAACTATAATATGCAAGGGATGGCGAAAACGATTCCAAAGCTCTTTGTGATCCTGAAATCGGCGAAGGTAGAAATCAAGAAAAAGCATCAAGTGTTGATGGTTGACAAGACCACTAGTTTCAAGAAAAGGGCAAAGGAAAAGAAAGGGAACTTCAAGAATAATGACAAGCAAGTTGCCACTCCCATGAAGAAGCCCAAAGGTAGACCTAAGCCAAAAATTGAGTGCTTCTACTGCAAAGGGAATGGTCACTAGAAGCGGAATTACCCCAAATACTTGGCGGATAAGAAGGATGACAAAGTGAACAAAGGTATATTTGATATACATGTTATTGATGTGTACTTTACTAGTGTTCATAGTAACCCCAAGGTATTTGATAACGTACAGTTGCTAAGATTAGTAACTCAAAACAAGAGTTGCAAAATGAACAAAGACTAGTTAAAGGCGAGGTGACGACGTGTGTTGGAAGTGATTCCAAGGTTGATAAGATCACCATCGCACACTCCCTCTACCTTCGGGATTAGTGTTGGACCTAAATAAATGTTATTTGGTGTTTGCGTTGAGCATGAATATGATTGGATCATGTTTATTGCGATACGGTTATTCATTTAAGTCAGAGAATACTTGTTGTTCTGTTTACATGAATAAAACCTTCTATGGTCATACACCCAATGTAAATGTTTTATTAAACCTCGATCGTAGTGATACACATATTAATATTGATGCCAAAAAGATGCAAAGTTGATAATGATAGTGCAACATATTTGTGGCACTGCCGTTTAGGTCATATTGGTGTAAAGCGCATGAAGAAACTCCATAAATATGGGCTTTTGGAATCACTTGATTATGAATCATTTAATACTTGTGAACCATGCCTCATGGACAAGATGACTAAAAGTCCATTGTCTGGAACAATGGAGCGAGCCAATGACTTATTGAAAATAATACATACCAATGTATGCAGTCCAATGAGTGTTGAGGCACGCGGCGGGTATCGTTATTTTCTGACATTCACAGATGATTTGAGCAGATACGGGTATATCTACTTATGAAACACAAGTCTGAAACATTTAAAAAGTTCAAAGAATTTCAGAGTAAAGTGGAGAATCATCATAACAAGAAAGTAAAGTTTCTACGATCTAATCGCGGAGGCGAATATTTGAGTTACGAGTTTGGCCTTCATTTAAAACAATGTGGAATAGTTTCACAACTCACGCTACCTGGAACAACACAACGTAATGGTGTGTTCGAACATCGTAACTGTACTTTGTTAGATATGGTGCAATCTATGATGTCTTTTACCGATTTTCCACTATTACTTTGGGGTTATACATTAGAGACAACTGCATTCACGTTAAATAGGGCACCGTCTAAATCCATTGAGACGACACCGTATGAACTATGGTTTGGCAAGAAACCAAAGTTGTCGTTTCTTAAAGTTTGGGGTTGTGATGCTTATTTGAAAAAGCTTCAGCCTGATAAGCTCGAACCCAAATCGTAGAAGTGCATCTTCATAGGATACCCAAAAGAAACTGTTGGGTACACCTTCTATCACAGATTCGAAGGCAAGATCTTTGTTGCTAAGAATGTATCCTTTCTAGAGAAGGAGTTTCTCTCGAAAGAAGTGAGTGGTAGGAAGGTAGAACTTCATGAGGTAATTGTACCTTCTCTCGAACTGGAAAGTAGTTCATCATAGAAAACCGTTCGCGTGATGCCTACACCAACTAGAGAGGAAGCTAATGATAATGATCATGAAACTTTATATCAAGTTACTACTGAACCTCGTAGGTCAACCAGAGCATGTTCCGCACCAGAGTGGTATGGGAATCCTATTCTGGAAATCATGTTACTAGACCATGACGAACCTATGAACTATGAGGAAGCGATGATGAGCCCAGATTCCGATAATTGTCTTGAGGCCAGAAATCTGAGATAAGATCCATGTATGAGAACAAAGTGTGGACTTTGGAGGACTTGCCCGATGATCGGCAAGCCATTGAGAATAAATGGATCTTCAAGAGGAAGACGGACGTTGATGGTAGTGTTAGTATCTACAAAGCTCGACTTATCGCAAAAGGTTTTTTGACAAGTTCAAGGTGTTGACTACGATGAGATTTTCTCACTCGTAGTGGTGCTTAAGTCTATCCGAATCATGTTAGCAATTGCCATATTTTATGAAATTTGGCAAATGGATGTCAAAACTGCATTCCTTAATGGATTTCTTAAAGAAGAGTTGTATATGATGCAACCAGAAGGTTTTGTCGATCCTAAAGGTGCTAACAAAGTGTGCAAACTCCAGCGATCCATCTATGGACTGGTGCAAGCATCTCAGAGTTGGAATATACGCTTTGATGAGGTGATCAAAGCATATGGTTTTATACAGACTTATGGTGAAGCCTATATTTACAAGAAAGTGAGTGGGAGCTCTCTAGCATTTCTGATATTATATGTGGATGACATATTGTTGATCGGGAATGATATGGAATTTCTGGATAGCATAAAAGGATACTTGAATAAGAGTTTTTCAATGAAAGACCTCAGCGAAGCTGTTTCTATATTGGGTATCAAGATCTATAGAGATAGATCAAGACGCTTGATAGGACTTTCAGAAAGCACATACCTTGATAAAGTTTTGAAGTGGCTCAAAATGGATCAGCCAAAGAAAGGGTTCTGATACGTCTCCAACGTATCTACTTTTCCAAACACTTTTGCCCTTTTCTTGGACTCTAACTTGCATGATTTGAATGGAACTAACCCGGACTGACGCTGTTTTCAGCAGAATTGCCATGGTGTTATTTTTGTGCAGAAATAAAAGTTCTCAGAATGACCTAAAAATCAACGGAGAATATTTTTGGAATATATAACAAATACTGGCGAAAGAATCAAGGCTAGGGGGCCCACACCCTGTCCACGAAGGTGGGGGCAAACCTACCCCCTTGGGCGAGCCCCCTGCCTCGTGGGCCCCCTGGTGCTCCACCGACCTCAACTACAACTCTATATATTCACGTTCAGAGAGAAAAAATCAAAGAGAAGGATTCATCGCGTTTTATGATACGGACCCACCGCCAAGCCCTAATCTCTCTCGGGAGGGCTGATCTGGAGTCCGTTCGGGGCTCCGAAGAGGGGAATCTGTCACCATTGTCATCATCAAACTTCCTCCATCACCAATTTCATGATGCTCACCGCCGTGTGTGAGTAATCCCATCGTAGGCTTGCTGGACGGTGATGGGATGGATGAGATTTATCATGTAATCGAGTTAGTTTTGTTAGGGTTTGATCCCTAGTATCCATTATGTTCTGAGATTGATGTTGTTATGACTTTGCTATGCTTAATGCTTGTCACTAGGGCCCGAGTGCCATGATTTCAGATCTGAACCTATTATGTTTTCATGAATATATGTGAGTTCTTGATCCTATCTTACAAGTCTATAGTCACCTATTATGTGTTATGGTCCGTTAACCCCGAAGTGACAATAATCGGGATACTTACCGGTGATGAACGTAGTTTGAGGAGTTCATGTATTCACTAAGTGTTAATGCTTTGGTCTGGTACTCTATTAAAAGGAGGCCTTAATATCCCTTAGTTTCCAATAGGACCCCGCTGCCACGGGAGGGTAGGACAAAAGATGTCATGCAAGTTCTTTTCCATAAGCACGTATGAGTATATTCGGAATACATGCCTACATTACATTGATGAACTGGAGCTAGTTCTGTGTCACCCTATGTTATAACTGTTGCATGAGGAATCGCATCCGACATAATTATCCATCACCGATCCAATGCCTACGAGCTTTTCACATATTGTTCTTCGCATAGTTACGTTTCCGTTGCCACTGTTACAATCACTACAAAACCAATATTGTTACTTTTGCTACCGTTACCGCTATTATCATATTACTTTGCTACTAAATACTTTGCTGTAGATATTAAGTCTTTCAGGTGCGGTTGAATTGACAACTCAACTGTTAATACTTGAGAATATTCTTTGGCTCCCCTTGTGTCGAATCAATAAATTTGGGTTGAATACTCTACCCTCGAAAACTGTTGTGATCCCCTATACTTGTGGATTATCAAGACTATTTTCTGGCGCCTTTGCCGGGGAACATAGCTCTATTCTTTGAGTCACTTGGGATTTATATCTGCTGATCACTATGAAGAACTTGAAAGATAAAAGAACCAAGATTTTCCCCTCAACTACGAGGGGAGGTAAGGAACTGCCATCTAGCTCACTTGATTCACCTTCTGTTTTGAGTAAACTTGGGACATCGACTCCTGCTATTCATTCTGATATGTCACATGTTATTGATGATGCCACTTCTGCTTTGCATGATACTTATGATGAAACTACTTCTATGCTTGATAATACTGTACACTAGGTGAATTTCTTGATGAACAACTTGCTAGGGTTAGAGAGAATGAAATTATTGAAACTGATAATATTGATGAAAGTGATGATGAAGATTCCCCCCTAGATATGAATTGCCTGTTGTGCCTGAGGGTTATGTTATGGATGAAGAAACTGCTAGAGACTTTTTAGCTTGCAATGATGGATATGATCTTAAGAAATTATTAGCTAAGATGAAAGAAAAATCTTTGAATCCTAGAATGAAACATGACCCTGCTTTTGCTACTTCACCTATTTGTATTTTCGATATGGATTATGATTTCTCTGTCGATCCTGAGTTAATTACTTTGGTTGAATCTGATCCTTTTTATGGCTATGAATCTTAAACAGTTGTGGCACATCTTACTAAATTAAATGATATAGCCACCCTATTCATAATGATGAGAAAACTCGCTACTATTATATCCTTAAGTTATTCCCGTTCTCATTAAAGGGTGATGCTAAAACATGGTTTAATTCTCTTGATCCTGGTTGTGTGCATAGTCCCCAGGATATGATTTATTACTTCTCTGCTAAATATTTCCCTGCTCATAAGAAACAAGCTGCCTTAAGGGAAATATATAATTTTGTGCAAATTGAAGAAGAGAGTCTCCCACAAGCTTGGGGGAGGATTCTCCAATCACTTAATGCTTTGCCTGATCATCCTCTAAAGAAAAATGAAATACTTGATATCTTTTATAATGGACTAATCGATGCTTCCAGAGACCACCTGATAGTTGTGTTGGTTGTGTTTTCAAGGAAATAATAGTTGATAAAGCTGAATTGCTATTGAATAATATGCTGACTAATGAAAATGATTGAACACTTCCTGAACCAACTCCTAAGCCAACTCCAAAGAAAAGGGGTATTCTATTTCTCAGTCATGAAGATATGCAAGAGACAAAGAAATCTATGAAAGAAAAGGGTATTAAGGCTGAAGATGTTAAGAATTTACCACCTATGAAGAAATACATGGTCTTGATAACCCGACACAAGTAGTGAAGGTAAATTCTCTCTATAGATTTGATGAAGGTGATATTCCTCGTTATAAGTCTGCTAGCCAATGCTTAGATGAGTTTGATAATTTTATTGTTAAATAAGAAACTTCAATGCTTATGTTGGTAGACAATTGAAACGTAATGCTTATATGATTGAATACTTGAGTGCTTATATGTCTAGAGTTAAAGGTGAACTTAAACTTATTAGTAAACATGCTTCTATAGTTACCACTCAAGTAGAACAAGTGCTTAAGGATCAGAATGATTTGCTCAATGAATTAAATAATAAGAAAAATGATAATACTGTTAGAGTTATGACTAGAGGGGGTAAATTGACTCAGGAACCTTTGTATCCTGAGGGCCACCCTAAGAGAATTGAGCAAGATTCTCAGAGAACTAACATTGATGCACCTAGTCCTTCTAAAAAGAAGAAAAAGAAAAATGAGAGGAGTTTGCATGCTCCTAGTGAACCTGTGTAGGATCGAAAGTATGTCTAGAGGGGGGTGATAAGACTACTTGACCAAATAAAAATCTATCTTTTTCCCAATTTTATTCTTTGGCAGATTTTAGCTATCTTAGCACAAGTCAAGCAATCTTAACACAATTCAAGCAAGCATGCAAAGAGTCTATGAGCAGCGGAAAGTAAAGCATGCAACTTGCAAGAATGTAAAGGGAAGGGTTTGGAGAATTCAAACGCAATTGGAGACACGGATGTTTTGTCGTGGTTCCGATAGGTGGTGCTATCGTACATCCACGTTGATGGAGACTTCAACCCACGGAGGGTAACGGTTGCGCGAGTCCACGGAGGGCTCCACCCATGAAGGGTCCACGAAGAAGCAACCTTGTCTATCCCATCATGGCCATCGCCACGAAGGACTTGCCTCACTAGCGGTAGATCTTCACGAAGTAGGCGATCTCCTTGCTCTTACAAACTCCTTGGTTCAACTCCACAATCTTTGTCGGAGGCTCCCAAGTGACACCTAGCCAATCTAGGAGACACCACTCTCCAAGAAGTAACAAATGGTGTGTTGATGATGAAATCCTTGCTCTTGTGCTTCAAATGATAGTCTCCCCAACACTCAACTCTCTCTCACAGGATATGGATTTGGTGAAAAGAAGGTTTGAGTGGAAAGCAACTTGGGGAAGGCTAGAGATCAAGATGCATATGGTAGGAATGGAATATCTTGGCCTCAACACATGAGTAGGTGGTTCTCTCTCAGAAAATGTGTATTGGAAGTGTAGGTATGTTCTGATGGCTCTCTCCTCGAATTAAGAGTGGGTGGAGGGGTATATATAGCCTCCACACAAAAACTAACCGTTACACACAATTTACCAATCTCGGTGAGACCAAAGTGAAAAACTCGATCGGACCGATTTAGCAAACCTAGTGACCGTTAGGATTTTCGGTGGGACTGAGATGCAACTCGGTAGGACCGATATGGTTAGGGTTAGGGCATAACGTAATCTTGGTGTGACTGATTACACAAACTTGGTGGGACCGATTTTGGTAATAAGCTAACCAGAGAGTTGGTCAGGTAAACTCGGTGAGACTGATTGCTCATTTCGGTGGGACCAAAATGTTACGAAAGAGAAATAGAGAGTTTACATTGCAATCTCGATGGGACCGATTGCTCATCTCGGTAGGACCGAAACGTTACAAAGGGAAACAGAGAGATTACAACCCCATCTCGCTGTGACCGAAATCCCTATCGGTGAGACCGATTTGCCTAGGGTTTGTGGCAGTGGCTATGACATTTGAAACTCGGTGGCGCCGGATAGAAAGAATCGGTAGGGCCGAGTTTGATTTTTGGTTTAGGTCATATGTGGATGTGGGAAGGTAGTTGAGGGTTTTGGAGCATATCACTAAGCACTATGAAGCAAGAACCTCATTAAACAACACCTCATCCCTCCTTGATAGTATTGGCTTTTCCTATAGACTCAATGTGATCTTGGATGACTAAAATATAAAATGTAGAGTCTTGAGCTTTGAGCTTGAGCCAAACTTTTTATCCTTAACATTTTGAGGGGTCCACATTCCTCATACATGCCATGCCATTCATTGAGCTTTTCCTGAAATATTAATCTTGGAATAGCATTAGCTCAATGAGCTATATGTTGTTAGGAATTACCAAAACCACCTAGGGATAGTTGCACTTTCAATCTCCCCCTTTTTGGTAATTGATGACAACATATAGATCAAAGCTTTGACAAATGACAATAAGAGTGAAAGACATTGTCGCTTTGAGAAGTATGTGAAAAGCAAGAACTCCCCGTAAATTTATGCATAGTTTATGGTTTGCTTTGGACTGCAAATGCACAAAGAGTTAGGCTCATGGGTTACTCTTCCATGTCACATACATCTTGGTGGAGCGCTCAAAATGATAATAATTAAATGCATGCACTCATCACCAAGCATTATATAGGGATAAAAGGATAATGTCATCCAACAAGCATTAATGTAGCATATGATCAAACACATGATCATCCAAGTATCACGCAGACAGAAAGTATATCTCAAACAAGCAAAGCAAACAAAGTTCAACCACCAAAGCAAGAGAGAATAAAAAGCAACGCTCTCTCTCGAAGCCTATGATCTATACATTTTTCTCCCCCTTTGGCAACAAGTTAACAAAAAGTTCCTAGAAAATGCATAGCACTAAATCGTCTTCAGGCTTGGTCTTCAAGTGGTGGTGTCCGGATAACTCCAAGAAAGAAGGCTTCAGTCGAAGTAGATGGAGCTGATGGAGTAGGTGCTGGAGCTGGTGGCACTGAAGCTATAGCTGGTGCAGATGACGTGGCTCTGGTGTCTGGAACAGGCACTGTAGCAGACCTCTAAGCTCTAGGCACTCCGACAAATGCATCAATGGTTGTCTTGCCCTTCCTCTCCTGCATATCATCTTGAAGTTGCTCCACAACAGACTGAATCTCAGTTACCTTCACATCCAAGTCATATAACTTTTGCTCCATGATTCTTCCCAAGCTCTCATGGTTTTGAGTCAAGGTGGCAAGTCCCTTCTCAATCCTCAGAGAGGATGCAATCAGGTAGCCAAGTTGATCTTGCTTGCTCTTCAGGAGATACTGAGATGCTTCTTCAGTAGTTGGCATCCTTGCAGCCTTTTCAGCTTTTGCCTTCTCCTTCTTGGCTTGTGCGTGCACAGATGATGGTTCATCCTCATTCATAACCATAGTGTTTTCCTTGAAGTCTGGATAGATAGGCATGTGCTCCTTGTCCAGCAGATATGTACCAATGCCCATCTTGGAGTTGATCAGCTCCTGGATCTGTGGGGCATACCCACAACTCCTCTTCTGATCTGCAACTGTCCTCTTGATAGTTTCAACTATTAGGCTCATGACTTTGAACTTCTGTGGGACATCAAAGATGTGAAGCAAGTTAATTGCATGGTCTCTGATCATCTTGTGATCACCTGACTTTGGCAAGAGAGTGTGCCTGAGGATCCAGTTGATGGTTGGCAAGCCTGACAGAAGGTAATGTATAGATCCAAACTTATGTGTCTCAAGAGCAACATCTGGGATCTCCTTGTACATGTGTGTGTCGGATTTTGGGTTCCGGCAGACCCTTGAGGTTCGAACACTAGGGTGCGCGTGGAGATCTCGCCTCCTACCTACCTGCACCCCTCCGCCTTGCTAGGATCTGAACTATGGAAAGAACAACACAAGAGACGCAGGGTTTATACTGGTTCGGGCCACCGTTGTGGTGTAATACCCTACTCCAGTGTGTGGTGTGGTGGATTGCCTCTTGGGCTGATGATGATGAACAATACAAGGAAGAACAGCCTCGCAAGGGTCTGTTCTTGGCTGGGGCGATGAACTGCTGGGAGGAGCTCAGTCACCCTTCTCTCTCTCTCTCTCTACCTGATCTTCTCTATCCTTCGATCCCTCTCTTTTCTTCCAACCTCCCAGCCCCCTTTGCTCGGTGGGTGGCTGGTCCTATTTATAGAGGGCCTGGTCCTCTTCCCAAATATCGAGCAGGAAGGGAGCCAACAATGGCGGGCTAATTTGAAGGGGAACAGCTAGTATCAACTATCCTGACAAAAGTAGTCTTCGCCTGCGCAAAGCTCTGGTGATGACGCCGTCTTGGGCTCCACGGTGACCTCCTTCTCATAGTCCTCCTGGTCTTGGTCTCGTTGCACCGAAACAGTAACCTTTGCCTGATGCCTCGGTACTCCACGGCTACGCTTGCCCCCTCTGCACCAAAGAGGAAGGGAGGGCACTGCGCGGGCTGGCACCCGCCTGGCGCCCCTGGTCGTCATGGCTTGCGTCACGGGCAGCTCGTGAGGTACCCCGCCTTGATCTCTCCGCCTCCTCGTGAGCCAGCCTGACAAGGCCGCGCATGAGGAAGCTCCACGTCGTCTGCCCTGCGAGGGTCTTGGGTTTATGTTGGTGAAGATGGGCCGCGCTGGGCCCCCCTTTGAGCCACGCCGCAGGCCGCAGGCAGGCAAGTCTAGGGACCCCCGTTCCCAGAACGCCGACAGTAGCCCCCGGGCCCAAGGCGCGCCTGGACTTGGCCGTGCAGGGAGGCGGAAGGGCAAGAGCGAAGCGCCGCGGGCCTTAACAGCCTGCGGCCTTGGGCGTCGCATGGCGGTTAATTGGACGTGGGCGCCTCCACTTCCCCATGGCGCCTCGGCAACTGCACGGATTGGACGAGTCCCTGCATGCAAAGTGGGTCATGATTACCTGCAATCGTGGAGGTAGGCGGTTGGCCTTCGCTGGCCATAAGTACGGAACAGCGCACGCCCTTCCAGTCCATCCCTCCTTGCTTCTCCTTCTTCCCGATCCTTGCTCCGTCTTGCTGCGCTGGCTCCGATCCGCCGGTTCTCGATGGCAGAGAAGGGAAAGGCTCCCCGAGGGGAACCAGACCCACTCCCGCCGAAGAAACGGCTCGCCCCCCGTGGCCCGGACGAGGGGGACCTTCAGGTGGTGTCGAGGCCTTGGTGCGAGTGGGTGCCGCCGGGGTTCCCGCTGCCATTGTACGCCCACGTCGAGGGCCCCGAAGGAGCTGATGCTGACTGCCATGGGCGGCGCCGCCGTCGGCGCCGACGGGTCACGAAGGTGTGGGTCGTCCCCCCTGGGGTCCACACCGAGGGCTCCTCCCAAGAGTTTGTGCTCCACGTCACCATTCCTCTTCAGTCTTGGATCCGCCTTCCTCCCTTCTTCGCCTCCATCATCCCGCAGGGGGAGCCCCTGGAGCTCTGGCTGCAGCACGCCGGCTGCAGCACCCTCGCGACCGAGGCAGAGGTCGCGGTCGTTGCCCCGGGCGAGGTCTTCATGACTCGGGGCTGGAGAGAGATCGCCCGGGCTTGCAGGGTAAGGGGCGTCTTCGCGGTCCACTTGGATTATGACAGTGCTTCGGTGATGCTCTTCAAGGTCTTCGATGCGAGCGGGCGCCGGCTGGAGTGCTGCCCCGAGGAGGGTGGCCAGGACCCTACCGCAACGAGGACTGGGCCCGCCAACCGCTCCCTTGGCGGCTCCTCAGGCGGTGGAGGCATCGGAGGCTCCAGCGACTTCGGCGAGCTCTTCGCGACTCCGGAGACGAGCGACGACAGCTACGAGCCCCCGAGCTGGCGCCGCTCCTGGAGCAGGGCGGGCTCGTCAGGCCGCCGCCGACTCTGATCTAGATGGGGTTGGCATCGGTGCTTGACGTCCACTGTTGATGATGGCGTCTTTTGCAGGGTCGCGCGTAGTTTGTGTCCCTTTAGTATCTATTCCCTGCGAGGAATCAAAAACGCGCCCCGTGGGGGCTTGTAAGGTGCCTGTGATCCTGTTTTGTTAATATAACCCTTGTCGTAGAATTGCGCGAGTTGCTCATTCTGTCTTAGCTCAGTCCTCCCTTTCGAGCCTCACGAGGGCTTGGTGCTCTGCGCCGACAGGTTCCAGTCCTGAGGCGGCTTCAGCCGTCGCTGGTATTCCAGGTCGCGATGCTGTGGTCAAGGCCAGGAGATGAGCGACCCGGAGTCCGGTAAGAGCCCCTGAGTCGCGATGCTCAGGAGGTCCCCTTTGGCGCCCAAGCAGCCGTCGTTTGGTGAGAAAGGATTAGGTGCGGGGATGGTGCCACGGTAGCTGGCGCTTCCGCGTGATGACTTATCTCGAGGATCAGGGGCCGCTCTCTGGTGTGTCGCCGGGTCCTTGCATCGGCACGCGCGAGGTTGCTCGGCAAGGTCCTCGTGTGTCTCTCCCCTCTTGCCTTTGCTCCCCTTTATGCTCTACATCCTCGGGTCCCGGCCCTCGAGCGAGTCTCAGCCGTCGCTGGTATGCCAGGTCGCGATGCCGTGGTCAAGGCCAGAGGGTGAGGGCTGGAGAGCCAGTAGGAGCCCTGAGTCGCGATGCTCAGGCACCCCCCCTTTAACGTGCAAGTGGTTCACGCGGACGAGAGCGAAGGAGACACCGCAAGGGCCTCGCCTGACGCGGCTCCTTCAGGAGGTCCTGCAGGTCCATCATAGAAAAAACAAGGGGTTGCCATGACAATTGACAGTCAGCCGTTGGTTGCTTCCGAGGGGTAGTGAGGCACTGAAGGCTTGACGAGGTGACGCTATGCGGGGCTGCCGTGGCCAGAGCTCAGCCATCCAGGTTTGTCGGTGTTGGAGGGACGGACCCATGCGCAAGCGTCGTGCCGTTTGGGAGCAGCTCCGTTAGTCGGCGTCAGCTGAGCAGGCAACTAGGTAAAACACATTAGCCGCGAAGGAGTGGATTCATTCAAATAGATGCTGGGAATGCGGACATCACTGGGTCAGGCCCGAGCGACTTGGGGGGTCATGCAGCCCGAGGGGCGCCCCCAACAAGGTAAGCTAACAACATGGAATAAAAAAGGGATACATGCTGCAGGGACGGACCCACGCGGCCTGGGAATAATGCAGCCCTGGGGGGGCGCTCCCAGCTAGAAATAAAACTCAAAAGACATCACCTGATGATGTCGAGGACGAAGGAGCGTTGATGTAGCAGGCTCGGTGGGCTGCGGGAGCCGATCCTCACGAGCCCCCAGGCCCAGGGGCCTCGGGAGGCTCCGGAGGCACTAGCGGCTCCTCACGGGCCATCTCCATCCCTGCCAGGGTTGTGGAACGCCTGGCCTCTCGTGCCCCCGTGATGCCCCTCATGAGGCGCCGGTACGTGTCAGCCGCGTTCGGCAAGCCGTAAGGCATGTGAACGTAGCTGTGGGGTGGGCTTCCGCAGCGCCCCACTCGCGAGGGCCAGAGGCGCTCTAGAGAGGCGACTCAGTTGATCCCTGGTATGTCGATGCAGACGCGCAGCCCGCCATCCTCGCCTGGATGGGGAGCCACTGCTGGTAGGCGGCGGCCACCTTTCATGACTCTTGACTCCTGTAGCTCCTGAATGGCCTTGCTGACGAACTCCTGAGGGTCTGGGTCTCCTTGCCTTGCTCCTTCTTGAGGGAAACGTGCTTTGAAACACGCCTCCATGTGGTGCCCAAGCGCCTCCCTCGTGACCCTAGCTAGATCAGTAGCCTTCTAGGGGAGAGCCCTCGAGCCCTGCCTGAGGAGGGCGCCGGGCGCACTTTCCTATGCGATGGAAGGAGGTTCCCCCTGGGCAGGCGCGGGCCCAGAGGGGCCTGCCTCCTGAGTGGTCGGGCCGGACGATGTCTTCTTCTTCTTAGGGGCGGTCTCGGGAGGCCTCCTGCTTCCACGATCCGAGTCTTCCAGTGACGCGGCCTGAAAGGCTCGTTCCAGGGAACACACTGCGTCCTTCTCTTTAGATGGCACCGTGATGACTCCGCCGCTTCCTGGCATCTTGAGGATGTTGTAGCCGTGGTGAGTTATGGCCATGAACTTGGCCAGTGCTAGGTACCCAAGGATGGCGTTGTATGGCAGGCGAATGTGAGTGACGTCGAAGTCGATGAGCTCGGTGCGGTAGTTGTCGCGTGCCCCGAAGGTGACAGGGAGGCGGACCTGCCCAATCGGGACCGTGGAGCTGTCAGTGACACCGAAGAAAGGCTTGGTTGGCTGAAGCTGGCTGTAGGGAACTTGGAGGTTGTTGAATGTTTCCACGGACAGGACGTTGAGCCCTGCACCGCCATCGATGAGGGTCTTGGTGACCACCATGTTGCTGATGATTGGGGAACAAAGCATCGGGAGAACTCCGGATGTAGCCGCATACTTGAGCTGATCCGCTGAGCTGAACGTGATGGCGCACGCCGACCACCTGAGAGGGCGCGTGGCTTCGAGCCTGGGAAGGACTGCGTTCACTTTGCGGGCGAACTGCTTGAAGATGCGCTGAGAGGCTGGGGCTTGTGCCCCGCCTAGGATGCAGGCGATCGCGCGCGGCTCCTGGAAGCCCCCAGCCCCTTCGTCCTGGTGGCGGTCCTCGTTTCTCCTTGGCTGCGACGGCAGCGGTGGGAGGCCTGTGTTTCCTTGCGGGCGATCCTTGCGAGGCTGATCCCTCCAGTCTCCCTCGCGAGGCGGGTCTTGCCAGCGATCCTCGTGAGGTTGATCGCGCCACCCTTGGCGCGGGCCACGGTCTTCCCAGCGTCCTGCGTTCCTTCCTCCTCCCCGGCCGTAGCCCCGGTCACTGCGGTCAGGGCGACGGCCGATCCTTCCTTCTCGCACGGCTCGGAGCTCTTGACATTCGTTGGTGTTGTGGGTGTGGAGGTCGTGGTACACACAGTACTGGCTGCCATTGGAAGGTTCGGGCTGATCTCTGCCCCGCTTGGTGTCTGGTTCTGCCGCGAGCACGGCAGCCCCCTTGCGCTTCACATCCTTGGCCTTGGGCTTCTTCTCTTTTGGGTCTGCGGCAGGCAGCTCGAGGAGGGAGAGACGCCCTTCCTCGGCCCTGGCGCACTTGGTTGCTGTAACACCCCAAAAATTTAACCAAGTTTTAGTTATTAAAATTTTGCCAAGAGTTTAAAATTTTTGCCTGCAAGAATATCCCTGTTGATTTCAAAACTTTTCTTTTAATATTAAGAAATTTTTCCCAAGTGGATCCTTCCAAAATATATTAGACTTATTTTCCCTCTCATTTAAAAACATCTCTCAATCAGGAGATTTATTTATAAAATTATTTTCACCCTGAGCTTTATTCATTAAATGACTTGTTTTAAAATTTGGAGCTCTTTTTGAACTACAACCTTTTGATATATTTATCTAAAAATCCAACCAAAATTTGGAGATGTCATGTGATGTCTCTAAATCACTTTTGTGCAATAATATATTTAATTGCATACTTTGAGCTCTATACCCAATTTTCTTCTCTGGTCCAGAGAGCAATTTTGCACTACAACCCTTTTAAATAATTCTTTCTAGCCTCCACCAAAATTATGGGATATTGGTAGTAGCATATGATTCAACATTATGCAAAAACCTAGTGCTGTTCTTTGAAAATTTTGAGTGAATCAACCTCTTTTTCATTCTGGTCCAGCCTTGTGATTTCTACTGCAACCCTATTTAATTTTGATCCAAATATCTTGTGTTTTCTCCTACTTGTAGACAGCCCTACCAAACCACTAAATCCAGGAGCATGCACCCATTGGATTAATTTTGGTTCATGAAATAATGTCATTTATTTCCTGTCCAGAATTGTAGTTTTGTAAAACTTGCACTAACAAGTTTCTCCTTTTGCCAAACTAACCCTACCACTCTCTCTTGGATCTAAGGAGACACTGATCTGGAGTTTTTGACCACTCCAAGACTTGCCTAAGTGCCCTTGGCATTTTGTCAAACACCTTATGGCATGATCTGTTTTGGCATGAATTTTTGGTTTGCACTGTGAACCTGATCTCCTGACCAAACCAGCTTGTCCACTGATCCCCTTGCAAGCCCAAACCTAGACCTGCTAACTCCCAGCCCCAACCAAGCGCTCTGGAGTGCCATGGCATTTCGCCGAGCATCTGGTGTGCGTGCGCTGGTCGCGCCCAGAGCGCGCATATTGCAGCCGCGCACACGAGCTGCCGCGTCGCGCCCCTGTCTTGGCCCACACTGCAGAACCTTGCCACGCACTCCCTGCCTCACCACTACACGCCAGCCCGCCCTGGCGCCCTACAGCGCCACCGCCAGAGCACTTTTGGCGGCACGCCGGCGTCGGTAGTGCGCCTCTGCCACGGGCAGCGCCGCCCAAGCCTCGCCCGCTCGCCACCTGGCCCCTGGAGCAGTGCGAGCTCATCCGCAAGCGTGTCTGCTAGCCCTCGTCGCCGCCACGTCGCCCTAGCTACAGAGAGGCGGTTCGCCGGAGAGCTTATCCACGGCCGCCGCGGAACCGCCTTGCCACGCTATAAAAAGGGACCCCGAGCCCCTCTAAGCACGCACGCAATCTCAGGCTACCCCCATGGAACCCCCATAGCCCGCAATCGCCAGGGAAACGCCGCCTTCTTCATCTCCGGCAACTCCTGCCGCCGCCACTGTCTCGTTCACTCCGGCGCCACAAAGGCTTCCCTCTCTCCGTTCTCTTCACCAAGAAACCCTCCTTCCTTCCAGGAACTCAACCCCCTACTTGATTTTGATCGGGAGCCATCGCCGCCACAAAACCACTTCGCCACCGAGGCCTCCTCCACCGCGAAGCTGGCCGCCGGCAGCTCCATCCGCCCCCACCTACCTGACGACCACCGGGATGACCGCCCTGGAGTGGCGGATCCATCCCCGCCCTCGGGGCCCCGCTAGGAGCTGCCAGTCGCCGGCGACGATCGCCGGACGCCCCGCCTCGGCTCGGGACAGAGGAAGAGGAGGGAGAAGACTAGTCAAACCTGACCAGTGGGCCCCCTGGACCCACTGTCAGTGACCCCCGCACCGGTCCACGTGTTTTAAGTGGAGGCGTAAAACCTCAAGTACGCCTCCTATGACCGAAAGTGTATTTCTATCTGAAACGTTTTTCTTTTTCTGTTTTATTTAAAATCAGATTTGACCAAATCTTTGACTGGCTCTATCTTTTTAAATATAAGTCCAAATGAACTGATTCTTTTTCCTACCTCTCTCAAATTTCACCTAGTTTATTTTAAGATTTATTTGAAAAAAAATTAGAACAACTTTTGGTGCTGTTTTTATTTTGTGTGTTAATTCTTTTATATTGCTAAAATAGGATTTTTGAAGAGAGGGGAAATGTTTCAAGTTTTGGAGTGCACCCTGCCTTTCCACACTTTGAAGGCAAGCATTCTGAATCCCGGCATAATATTTTTGGTGTGATCATTGATACATTTATAACACCACCGCATTTCGAAGGACTTGTTATTTCATGTGGTATGATCATATGCATGAGTGCATATTAGTGATTTCCATGCTGTTGGAAATGAACACACTTGTGATGATAATCACCCTCATGTGCCTTGCATGCATACCGGCAGGAACCCGGGAAAACCTCTGCCTTGGGTAGGCATGAGTTTGTCGCCGGTCTCCGTCGGGACGGTTATGTCTGGTATGGCTTGGCAAGGTGATATGAGTGGTGACTCTGTTGGTTGAAATATATTCGTCATGCTAATCATGCAGGGAATACTTAAACCTCCTGAGTCGACCGTAGATCGAGTCTTGTGCCAGTAACCCCCATACTCGTTTCGTACTACCACTCGTCACTACAGCAAGTAGAGTACGGTTCAGTAAGTTGTCAACCTCTTTCTAGCACACACCGTACAGAGAGGCCATGGTGGAAGATACCGGTTGTAGCTGGTAGGCAGGCCACCTGGTCCGGGGGCATGGGTGTTTCCGGTTGGGACCAAGAGGGGAGGCCACCCCTTAGAGCGCGCGATATAAATTTGATCCCATGCTACGCGAGGTTGTAGCCTCCCCACTTAGAGTTTGCTTAACAGGTGTCGTGGGTGATTCCAGACACGTGTGAGATAAGCTGGTGTGTGCAAGTTAGGTGTGTTTTCAACAAAAAGACCGTAGACGGAATTAGTCCCGATGGACTAAAGAAATCCGTTACTCGTGGGTAAAGAGTACACCCTCTGCAGAGATTAAACCTATTCGAATAGCCGTGTCCATGGTTAAGGATTACAGTCTGGGATGGGTCAAGTGTCGGTCTTAGTGTTGGTCTTCGGAGGTGAAACTGTTAACCAGAACTGGAACTACTACCTGTGACTTGTGATAATTATGATTATTATTATTGTTGACTAACCCGTGATATTATTGTTATTATCGAGTATCTCTGGGATGGTTCTACCTACGGGATATTCACTATGATTTCTTTTAAAGCCCTTTATGTGGTGTCGCTCAGACGCCCGACTGTGGCATTTATTTTAAATCCCTTTATGTGGTGTCGCTCAGACGCCCGACTGTGGCATTTCTTTTAAAGCCCTTTATGTGGTGTCGCTCAGACGCCCGACTGTGGCATTTATTTTAAAGCCCTTTATGTGGTGTCGCTAAGACGCCCGACTGTGGCATTGCTTGTTATTTGTTTCATAAATTTTTTATACTACCATGTTATTGCATTTTTATAAATAACTTGCTTGCACGCATCAGAGTTTCATTTATCTTTTGTGACTGACGTCATGAGCATAAAATATTTTCAGCACATCATTGTTATATTATACCTGTGTTCATAATGTTTGCGAGTACATTCAAAGTACTCACTGGCTTGTCCCTGGCTATTGTCTTGGCCAGATTTTCTTGCACGAAGAGGAGCGACGCGATGACAGCCCCGGAACCTAAGTAATGGAGATAGCAGCCTCACGAAGATAGGAGTTAACCTGGTCAGCTGTTCCCGTGGGAAATGGAGTCCCATAGACACTGATGTTTCACAACCCGCTTCCGCCATCAACCACTAGAACCCAATTGTTGTACTCACAGGCCGGAATGGTCTTGTACTACATATCTTGTATTCTGCTTGAGTTTTCCGTATCAAGCTGGAGCCTCATCAGCTAACAGTAATCCTGGGGCTGATGAGCACGACGGTCTTTTCTGGGAATTTATACCCAGAAAACCCGGTCGTGACAGACTTGGTATCAGAGCCAGGCTGACCATTGGCTAATCCTATCTTAGCCAGGTCGAAAAAAAACTTAGGCAAACCAACCCACTAGACCTTAGCCAAACCCCAGCCAAGCTTCTCGTGCAAGATAGCCACACAGTAATCCCGACACTTTTGGCAGTCAGTGCCCAACCTATCAGCCTAGCCTGTCGATCGCACACCAGTGACCGATGGCAAAAATGTCTCATTCGCAAGCGTGCGAAGGAAGACTCCGTTTCCCTTTTCTATAAAAAGGGCACGCTAGCCTCAACCCAGCACAGCACAGTCTCTTCCCCAACCTAGCCACAATGCCTGGCCCCATAGTGCACAACGAGACCACAGCAACCAACCTTGGAGGTTTTGTGACCATCCTCGCAAACCTCACCCGTCGTGCCTATGCGTTAGAGTAGCCACGAGAATATGTTGTGTACCAAGGACCCATGAGCGGTGAGGACCACCAATTCTGGGCCACTGTGCACATCTACGGTAGGGGTCTAGCACCCGAGCGCCCCTACAGGTTCACCGGAAGAACAACTTCCTTTGAGCCACAAGCCATACAACTAGCTGCTCGAGAGGCTATAGTTCATCTCAGGCACTTGTCGCCCAGAGTTAACTGTCGCTCGTTCCACTACTACCCCAGACGTGAAGGGTATGGTAGACCACCCCAAGTTGCCAACGGCCGCATTGTTGCACCTAGTGCGCTATGTAAGTGCACTAGAGGCACTGTTCGACCAGATCACCATTGATCTGATCGCAGCTCGTGGAAAGCTAGTTCGTCGGACCCCAGCTAGAAGAGAAGACGAGCCCGACGCCGACAACCCAGTCGTGTTGTTCGGACAATCGATCGAGACCCCGAGATCAGCTCCAGCCATCAGCCGAGATGCTTTGATGACCCCAGAAGTGCTTCGTCGCCTTTTGGGAGCACACTCCAACGGGGTTGTGGCCAACAATCCCCGCGATGGTCATCATCGCTACCCCGACCCTGTCGTTCCCCCGCCATCTCCGACTAATCCCGGCAGTGAGACACGTGGAGAAGCCTCGACATCCACCAGGCACGCCCGTTTAGACATAAACGAGGTAGACTAAGCCGTACGAGTAGTACCGAGTCTCAGTGTATCCTCACTTTGTAATCATGCGACCGTGTTTATTAACGCAGCCTGTCGTTGTGCCTCTGTTTTAATAGTAGCCTTGCATATTTGGTCAGCGCATAGTTGCATATTTTTCCAGGCACAACTACCAAAACCAACCCGACGACAACCACAGTAACACGTCTCTTTATGAGATATGTGTATCTCTGACACTGACCCGACCTTTGGAGCTCAGCTGGCAAATTCATTACCTTTCACCACGGTAAAATGATCCGGCTCCATTGCTATATAAAGGCCACCTTGTGACCTTACCCAGCAACCCTCACCTTGTGCACCACCCTCACAACTTTTCCTGTCATGCCGAGCCCCAGTATTTATTTGAGAACCCCAGATGCAACCCCGGGTAGTTTTGTCAAAATATTGCGGGACTTTACCCGCAGTACCATGGGTTCTACCCAGCCACCCCAGTACGAGCTGTTCAAATCTAGAATCACCCCATCCACCTCGGAATATTGGACAGCAGTACACATTCCTCCTGTAGACCCCAACCAAGGTCCAACAGAAGTTTCCTTCGTGGGGAAATCTATGCCAACCCCACACCTGGCCATAGAAGCTGCTGCGAAAGAAGCGATTGCTCGTCTTCGATCCGCAGTACCCTATGCCCGCGAACGAGGATATTATTACTTTCCGAGCCATGCAGCACCCGGAGAAGTAAAGTCTTTTCCCGGTGGGCGTATTGAGAGAGACCCAGTTCTGGCCAACCTTATCCAGTACATCATCGCTCAAGAGCATTTGAACCAACGAGTGATGGATTATCTCCAGAATCTCACTGATCTGAATCCTCAGATTGCCATCGGCAGACCACTGAGGCCCGACCCGGAGAGACGCATACATCGACTGGTCAATCCACTTCCTCCGATAGAAGAGGAGTGTATCCCTTTACCAGAGACATTTTATCAGGACCCCACCTAGTTACCCTTTTCATTTTAGACGTCACTACTGTATTTGTTTTTGCAGCATTTATATTTGCGTGTAACTTATGCATGGTACCCCAAATTTGTGCGACGAGTCGAGTATTTAGTTTCTACTGGTATGAGTAATTTTTCTTCGTGATTAACTTGTGTAACCGCGAAAGATCCTAGTATGAGTTTTCTTTTTACTGAATTGCTGCATCATTTATCCCACACTACATGGATTATTTTTATTCACGCAGCACCGCGGCAGCAGTCTCACAACCGCTCGAACACATATGGAACTTTTGTTTTTCACAACGGCTCTTAGCAAATCTCGAGGACGAGATTTTTCTTAAGGGGGGTAGTATAGTAACACCCCAAAAATTTAACCAGGTTTTAGTTATTAAAATTTTGCCAAGAGTTTAAAATTTTTGCCTGCAAGAATATCCCTGTTGATTTCAAAACTTTTCTTTTAATATTAAGAAATTTTTCCCAAGTGGATCCTTCCAAAATATATTAGACTTATTTTCCCTCTCATTTAAAAACATCTCTCAATCAGGAGATTTATTTATAAAATTATTTTCACCCTGAGCTTTATTCATTAAATGACTTGTTTTAAAATTTGGAGCTCTTTTTGAACTACAACCTTTTGATATATTTATCTAAAAATCCAACCAAAATTTGGAGATGTCATGTGATGTCTCTAAATCACTTTTGTGCAATAATATATTTAATTCATTGCATATTTTGAGCTCTACACCCAATTTTCTTCTCTGGTCCAGAGAGCAATTTTGCACTACAACCCTTTTAAATAATTCTTTCTAGCCTCCACCAAAATTATGGGATATTGGTAGTAGCATATGATTAAACATTATGCAAAAACCTAGTGCTGTTCTTTGAAAATTTTGAGTGAATCAACCTCTTTTTCATTCTGGTCCAGCCTTGTGATTTCTACTGCAACCCTATTTAATTTTGATCCAAAGATCTTGTGTTCTCTCCTACTTGTAGACAGCCCTACCAAACCACTAAATCCAGGAGCATGCACCCATTGGATTAATTTTGGTTCATGAAATAATGTCATTTATTTCCTGTCCAGAATTGTAGTTTTGTAAAACTTGCACTAACAAGTTTCTCCTTTTGCCAAAATAACCCTACCACTCTCTCTTGCATCTAAGGAGACACTGATCTGGAGTTTTTGACCACTCCAAGACTTGCCTAAGTGCCCTTGGCATTTTGTCAAACACCTTATGGGCATGATCTGTTTTGGCATGAATTTTTGGTTTGCACTGTGAACCTGATCTCCTGACCAAACCAGCTTGTCCACTGATCCCCTAGCAAGCCCAAACCTAAACCTGCTAACTCCCAGACCCAACCAAGCGCTCTGGAGTGCCATGGCATTTCGCCGAGCATCTGGTGTGCGTGCGCTGGGCGCGCCCAGAGCGCGCATATTGCAGCCGCGCACACGAGCCGCCGCGTCGCGCCCCTGTCTTGGCCCACACTGCAGAACCTTGCCACGCACTCCCTGCCTCACCACTACACGCCAGCCTGCCCTGGCGCCCTACAGCGCCACCGCCAGAGCACTTTTGGCGGCACGCCGGCGTCGGCAGTCCGCCTCTGCCACGGGCAGCGTCGCCCAAGCCTCGCCCGCTCGCCACCTGGCCCCTGGAGCAGTGCGAGCTCATCCGCAAGCGTGTCTGCTAGCCCTCGTCGCCGCCACGTCGCCCTAGCTACAGAGAGGCGGTTCGCCGGAGAGCTTATCCACGGCCGCCGCGGAACCGCCTTGCCACGCTATAAAAAGGGACCCCGAGCCCCTCTGAGCATGCATGCAACCTCAGGCTACCCCCATGGAACCCCCATAGCCCGCAATCGCCAGGGAAATGCCGCCTTCTTCATCTCCGGCAACTCCTGCCGCCGCCACTGTCTCATTCACTCCGGCGCCACCAGGGCTTCCTCCTCTCCGTTCTCTTCACCAAGAACCCCTCCTTCCTTCCAGGAACTCAACCCCCTACTTGATTTTGATCGGGAGCCATCGCCGCCACAAAACCACTTCGCCACCGAGGCCTCCTCCACCGCGAAGCTGGCCGCCGGCAGCTCCATCCGCCCCCACCTACCTGACGACCACCGGGATAACCGCCCTAGAGTGGCGGATCCATCCCCGCCCTCGGGGCCCCGCTAGGAGCTGCCAGTCGCCGACGACGATCGCCGGACGCCCCGCCTCGGCTCGGGACAGAGGAAGAGGAGGGAGAAGACTAGTCAAACCTGACCAGTGGGCCCCCTGGACCCACTGTCAGTGACCCCCGCACCGGTCCACGTGTTTTAAGTGGAGGCGTAAAACCTCAAGTACGCCTCCTATGACCGAAAGCGTATTTCTATCTGAAACGTTTTTCTTTTTCTGTTTTATTTAAAATCAGATTTGACCAAATCTTTGACTAGCTCTATCTTTTTAAATATAAGTCCAAATGAACTGATTCTTTTTCCTACCTCTCTCAAATTTCACCTAGTTTATTTTAAGATTTATTTGAAAAAATTTCAGAACAACTTTTGGTGCTGTTTTTATTTTGTGTGTTAATTCTTTTATATTGCTAAAATAGGATTTTTGAAGAGAGGAGAAATGTTTCAAGTTTTGGAGTGCACCCTGCCTTTCCACACTTTGAAGGCAAGCATTCTGAATCCCGGCATAATATTTTTGGTGTGATCATTGATACATTTATAACACCACCGCATTTCGAAGGACTTGTTATTTCATGTGGTATGATCATATGCATGAGTGCATATTAGTGATTTCCATGTTGTTGGAAATGAACACACTTGTGATGATAATCACCCTCATGTGCCTTGCATGCATACCGGCAGGAACCCGGGAAAACCTCTGCCTTGGGTAGGCATGAGTTTGTCGCCGGTCTCCGTCGGGACGGTTATGTCTGGTATGGCTTGGCAAGGTGATATGAGCGGTGACTCTGTTGGTTGAAATATATTCGTCATGCTAATCATGCAGGGAATACTTAAACCTCCTGAGTCGACCGTAGATCGAGTCTTGTGCCAGTAACCCCCATACTCGTTTCGTACTACCACTCGTCTCTACAGCAAGTAGAGTACGGTTCAGTAAGTTGTCAACCTCTTTCTAGCACACACCGTACAGAGAGGCCATGGTGGAAGTTACCGGTTGTAGCTGGTAGGCAGGCCACCTGGTCCGGGGGCATGGGTGTTTCCGGTTGGGACCGAGAGGGGAGGCCACCCCTTAGAGCGTGCGATATCAATTTGATCCCATGCTACGCGAGGTTGTAGCCTCCCCACTTAGAGTTTGCTTAACAGGTGTCGTGGGTGATTCCAGACACGTGTGAGATAAGTTGGTGTGTGCAAGTTAGGTGTGTTTTCAACAAAAAGACCATAGACGGAATTAGTCCTGATGGACTAAAGAAATCTGTTACTCGTGGGTAAAGAGTACACCCTCTGCAGAGATTAAACCTATTCGAATAGCCGTGTCCATGGTTAAGGATTACAGTCTGGGATGGGTCAAGTGTCGGTCTTAGTGTTGGTCTTCGGAGGTGAAACTGTTAACCAGAATTGGAACTACTACCTGTGACTTGTGATAATTATGATTATTATTATTGTTGACTAACCCGTGATATTATTGTTATTATCGAGTATCTCTGGGATGGTCCTACCTCCGGGATATTCACTATGATTGTTTCTTTTAAAGCCCTTTATGTGGTGTCGCTCAGACGCCCGACTGTGGCATTTATTTTAAATCCCTTTATGTGGTGTCGCTCAGACGCCCGACTGTGGCATTTCTTTTAAAGCCCTTTATGTGGTGCCGCTCAGACGCCCGACTGTGGCATTTATTTTAAAGCCCTTTATGTGGTGTCGCTAAGACGCCCGACTGTGGCATTGCTTGTTATTTGTTTCATAAATTTTTTATACTACCATGTTATTGCATTTTTATAAATAACTTGCTTGCACGCATCAGAGTTTCATTTATCTTTTGTGACTGATGTCATGAGCATAAAATATTTTCAGCACATCATTGTTATATTATACCTGTGTTCATAATGTTTGCGAGTACATTCAAAGTACTCACTGACTTGTCCCTGGCTATTGTCTTGGCCAGATTTTCTTGCACGAAGAGGAGCGACGCGATGACAGCCCCGGAACCTAAGTAATGGAGATAGCAGCCTCACGAAGATAGAAGTTAACCTGGTCAGCTGTTCCCGTGAGAAATGGAGTCCCATAGACACTGATGTTTCACAACCCGCTTCCACCATCAACCACTAGAACCCAATTGTTGTACTCACAGGCCGGAATGGTCTTGTACTACATATTTTGTATTCTGCTTGAGTTTTCTGTATCAAGCTGGAGCCTCATCAGCTAACAGTAATCCTGGGGCTGATGAGCACGACGGTCTTTTCTGGGAATTTATACCCGGAAAACCCGGTCGTGACAGTTGCCAGGTTGAACAGTTCCAAGGAAGTGCACATGTCTTCATGCATCGCCAGCTCCTCCTTCATCTTGACGTCGCGCATGCCGTCGGAGAAGGCCGAGATGATGGCCTCCTCAGTCACCTTGGGAATCTTGAGGCATGTGTTGTTGAAGCACTGGATGTACTTCTGCAGGGTCTCCCCGGGCTGTTGCTTGATGCGGCGCATGTCGCTCACGGCGGGTGGCCGGTCGCGAGTGCCTTGGAAGTTGGCGATGAAGCGGGTGCACATCTCGTCCCAGGAGGAGATTGTGCCTGGAGCCAGGTTCAGGAGCCAGGTGCGGGCCCCGTCCTTGAGTGCCATGGGGAACCAGTTCGCCATGACCTTCTTGTCTCCGTTGGCAGCTTTGATGCCCAGCTCGTAGAGCTGGAGGAACTCCGCAGGGTCAGCCATGCCGTCGTAGCGAGGAGGCAAGTCTGGCTTGAACTTGCCGGGCCACGCGACGTTGCGCAGCTCGGCGGTGAAGGTGCGGCAGCCTGCTGTGGCCACGGGAGGCCTTGGATGACGGGGAACTTGGTCTTGCATGTCCCCACACGCTGCAGCTGGGAGCAGCGCGGGGTCTTGACGCGCGGGAGCGGGAGCATGGTTGCGACGTGCTGGAGCAAGGAGCGCCCGGGTAGCTTCATGCGGGCGAGGGACTTCTTGACAGCTCTGCTCTTGCTATGCTGGCGCCTGACGGAGTGGGTTCTGCCCAGGGGCCACGCGCTTTGGAGCAATGGCGCCTTCCTGAGGAGGAGGCAGCTGGGGCGCCGCCAGAGCTTCATTGCTCGCGCGGGGCGGGGTGCGGTGCAGCGGAACGGACAGCGCAGGAGAGCCCCCTGCGGCGCGGACGAGCTCGGCGACGCGGTCGAGCCATTCTTCGTAGACGTCGTTGACGAGACGGTAGTGCAGGAGCTCGTTCGCCGCGATGAGTGCAGCCCGAGCCTCCATGGGCGCGCGGAGCGCACGGGACGAAGAACCAGCTGGGGTGAGCGAGGGAGTTGCGGTGCGGCCGTGTTGCCGCACGGACGGATGCTGGGACGATGCTTGCTGCTCGTCCCCCGCCGGGCCGGTGGCGGCGTTGACGGCAGGCGACGGGGAACGGCGAGGACGCCTGCCGACAGGGGCCGTCTGAGCGACGCGAGAAGCGAGCGCGGCCCGGCGCTCGGCGCGGGCCCGACGAGCGTCAGACATGGGCGTGATGGTCGGAGGAGAACGGGGTGGTGGAAGACGAATCCCGGCGCACCCCTACCTGGCGCGCCAAATGTCGGATTTTGGGTTCCGGCAGACCCTTGAGGTTCGAACACTAGGGTGCGCGCGGAGATTTCGCCTCCTACCTACCTGACCCCCTCCGCCTTGCTAGGATCTGAACTATGGAAAGAACAACACAAGAGACGCAGGGTTTATACTGGTTCGGGCCACCGTTGTGGTGTAATACCCTACTCCAGTGTGTGGTGTGGTGGATTGCCTCTTGGGCTGATGATGATGAACAATACAAGGAAGAACAACCTCGCGAGGGTCTGTTCTTGGCTGGGGCGATGAACTGCTGGGAGGAGCTCAGTCACCCTTCTCTCTCTCTCTCTACCTGATCTTCTCTATCCTTCGGTCCCTCTCTTTTCTTCCAACCTCCCAGCCCCCTTTGCTCGGTGGGTGGCTGGTCCTATTTATAGAGGCCCTGGTCCTCTTCCCAAATATCGAGCGGGAAGGGAGCCAACAATGGCGGGCTAATTTGAAGGGGGACAGCTAGTATCAACTATCCTGACAAAAGTAGTCTTCGCCTGCGCAAAGCTCTGGTGATGACGCCGTCTTGGGCTCCACGGTGACCTCCGTCTCGTAGTCCTCCTGGTCTTGGTCTCGTTGCACCGAAACGGCAACCTTTGCCTGATGCCTCGGTACTCCGCGGCTGCGCTTGCCCCCTTTGCACCAAAGAGGAAGGAAGGACACTGCGCGTGCTGGCACCCGCCTGGCGCCCCCGGTCGTCATGGCTTGCGTCACGGGCACCTCGTGAGGTACCTCGCCTTGATCTCTCCGCCTCCTCGTGAGCCAGCCTGGCGAGGCCGCGCCTGAGGAAGCTCCGCGTCATCTGCCCCGCGAGGCTTGGCCCCTCGCAAGGGTCTTGGGTTTGTGTTGGTGAAGATGGGCCGCGCTGGGCCCCCCTTTGAGCCACGCCGCAGGCAGGCAAGTCTGGGGACCCCCATTCCCAGAATGCCAACAATGTGCCATTGTGTTGTGATCCTTCTTCCTATTGGCATAGACATCCAAGTCATCTTCACTCTCTTTTGGGGCATTGATCAACTTCACCCATTTAGCAACCGTGGACTGGTACCTCATACCTTCAGACATCCAGACAATCTTTCCATCTGGGTAGAAATGAGTTGTGGAGTAGAACTACATGATGAGCTCATCATTCAATTTTGTGAGCTTCTGAGCCACAAACTCATCGACTCCACAAGCCTTGAAACTGTCATGTACACCTGGATAGTGATCCTCATTCTCCTTGATGTAGTCCCAGTCGACCCATCTCATGTCACACACTATGGGCTTCTTGTCAAGAAACACTGTCTCATAGAAGTCCTGCTGTTCCTTTGTATGGAACCTGTAATCCACAGCAGTCCTCCTCCTAGTGGCATATGGATCTGACTCTCTCCATAGCCTCAGACCTGAGTCCTTCCTTATCTTCATGTTCTCAGCTACTGGATGAGCATCATTGTGATCTGGAATTTTTGGCTTCAGCTTCCTCAAGACATGTGACTCATCATCTTCGTCTTCCATTTCAGCTTTAGGCACTGGGCCTTGTTCTTTTCCTCAGCAGGGATGTTCCTGGTGCTCCTCTTCGGTTTTGGCTTTGGAGCTGGAGCAGCAGCCTTTGGAGTAGTCTTAGGCTTAGATGGAACAGCCCCTGCCCTGATGGCATCACCCATAAGCTTCTGAGCTTTGGGTGCTGGTGCAGCATCTTCTTCCTCTTCCTCTTCAAAATCTCTCATGATTGAGGACCTCCCAAGCACTCTAGCAGTGGTCTTTTTGACCCTCTCCTTCCTCTTCTTCCCTTCTGCAGCAGCCTCTTTGGGTTCAGATTCCAAAGGGACTTGAGTAGATGCTCTGGCCTTAGACATTGGAATTCTCTTTGCAGGCATCTTGGTTTTCATGCCAGGCTTAGTGGCAGCAGCAGTGCTATATTCCTTCTTAACCACTTTCTTCTTGGAAGTGGCCTCATCCTCAACTGCCACATAGTCTTCATCCTCAGATTCAGAGGTCTTCTTCTTTCTGGCCCTGGTGGCAGCTTTGGGTAAGTTGCTTGGGGTGCTCCTGCTACCATCATCTGAGTTGCTAGAGGGACTAGTGCCCTCACTCAGGTGAACCTGCTCCTCTGACATGTTCTGGCTGTCACTCTGATCAGGCATATTGCAAACACTGACAGCAGACCCTGTGAATAGATATAGATGAGATAGAGTGGATGAGCATCACAAAATGCAGAGGTTTTTGCAAAAGAATGAGTCAAAAACTTAGTTTTAGTTTTCCACAGAAAGCATTTCGGATCAACCGATTTGTAAACTTGGTGATACTGAAGCAGCTGTTGGAACCTAAACCGGTGGACTCGGTCAGACCGGGTCACAGTTCGGTGGCACCAAGACTGCTAGGGTTTCACAAAGTCCTGAACTCGGTCACACCGATTTGCAATTCTCGGTCAGACCGAAAATTACATGTGCAATGGCCTGAGCCGAATCGGTGGTACCAAGTTCCACAACTCGGTTGGTCCGAGATAGTTTCGGCGGAAACCTAACCATAAATTCTCAATTCATGACTAAACTACGGAGTGTTTTGACTGGATAAGAATGATCTCAATCGTGGCAAGATACATGGCGAACACAATGTCCTAGGAATCGGATAGGGATAGCACAGTGATCGAGTTCATACCCTAGTTCGGCGGAGAACTCACTACGGCAGCAACGGCAGGGATGATTCCTGCTGACGGCGGCTGAGACCAGCGGCCGGAGGCGGCTGGCGACGAGGAAGATGATCCGGAGACCCTGGAGGCAGAGTGGGCTAAGCACGGGTCGAGGAGGTTCAGAAATTTTCCAAAATTTGACCCGTGGATATATATAGCCCAACCCTGTCGGTGTGACCGAGCGGAACAACTCGGTGGCACCGAGATTCATAACTGCAAGCAGTTACTGAAACTCGGTGTGACCGAAAGGTTTGAATCGGTTGCACCGAGGTTGAAAACCTAGATCGACTAAGTGATCTCGGTATGACCGAAATGGGTGAATCGGTCGGACCGAAACGCACAAAGAAATTTTGGAAGTTTAAGTCTATGACGAATCGGGGACTCCGAGTGCTCCTCACACAGAGTGGTTTGAATCTGACTTGATCAAATTTTGTGATGCAACATGAATAGAGTTTGAGACGAGAAAAGCATAGATAGCTAGAGAAGGTTCTTAGGCATTCTTGTCCATCCACTTGGCCAAAAGAAAGGAAACCAATCAATCAAAACAACAAGTGGATGTCCTCGAATGAGTAAATCATGCAACCAACATGCTCACACAATAAAATGGCAAATGAAATATGGGGCAAAGCATGCACAAACAATTCTAGCATCTATCAAGCAATTGGAGATGACTAGGTCATCTATATATGAGTATATTGACTTAGGAGTCAAATGAGAACATTTGATCATAGGTCATACTCATCGTTTAAGCACAACTGGGGTTACCACTTTTACATAAAGCGTTGCTGTGTTCACACCATTAGAGTTGCTTTAACTCAATTGTTGGAGTAAAGCTCCCCCTAGATGTGAGATCCCCCCTAAGAGGGATGAACTAACCTTGGGTTTTGTCGATGATGACTTCATGTAGGTGTTGAAGATGTGGATGATCTATGTTGATGTAGATCATTTGGAGCTATCCTTTGGAGTGAGTTGCACTTTCAATACCTACACGGGTTAGTCCCACAAGGAACAAACAAGGGTATCCATAGACATAGAGTGATGCACACACAAGAGGATGTCTATGAAAGCTTTAGGTTACCTTGTCCCTTGTCTTACCAACAAGAGGGTTTGTGACTCCTTGAACTAATGCAAGATGTGGAAGTTGATTGCACTTGTTCTTGCCAAAATGATAAGAGTGAAGTATGTTGGCGGAGTCACCCTCGAGAACTCTTCTAGTTCTTCTTCTTTGGGATCCACACCATCTTGATGGGAATCCTCGGAGTTGTAGTTGTACTTGATGAAGTGGAACTTGATGTAGTCTTGGGAACCCACTTGACCAAGGCCTTAGGAGCTTCTTCAAATGCATCAATTTCCTCTTGAAGCTTGTCCTTGCCTTTTTGCTTGTGGTCTTATGGTGGAAGATCATCTTGAGCTTGTGTCCCTTTAGATGAAGTAGGATCATACTTCTCTTGTTGAGGAACAAACTTCGTCTTGGGGTATTGATCTTCTTCCCACTCAACTCCATTGGCATTGAACTTTCGTTCAAAACCAATACCTTGATTCTTCCGGTGCCTCCCTTGCTTGCGTACAATTTCCTCAAATTTCTTACTCCCGGGAAGGCTCTTGTAAACACCTTTCTCTATAATTCCCTTCAATAAGCTATTTTCTTGCTCAAGTGTAACTTGGCTAAGAGAATCATTAGTGGAATCAAGAGAACTACTAGAACCAACAACATTGGATTTAGCATGATTATTGTTACTACTAGAGGAAGAATCTTTCTTGTTCTTGTTACTAGACTTGACTTGAGGCATGTAAGTGGATAAGAGTAAACGCTTGGCAATGTAAGAAGAACTTTTCTTGCGAATATCATCATTGATTGCCTTTAAGAACTCATGCTCTTGCTCAAGGTTGAGCTTTTCAAAATGTAATTTCTCATGAGTCCTTAAAAGTTCTCGATGATCTCCTAAGATAGTTTCATGAGCTAACTTAAGAGTGTTTAGTTCTTTAGTTAGAGACTCAATCTTCTCCTTATCATTGTCATTCGTTTCATTATAGTATTAATCACTATAGTTGTCAACAAGTAACTCATCATCACCTAACAAGTCATCTTCATCACTATTGAAATCAACATACTCGGGGTGTGATACCTTTGGACCTTTGGCCATGAAGCATCTTCCAATTCCTTCATTTGGTGAATCAAATATGTCGTAGGAGTTGGTTGACACAAGTGCTAATCCGGCAACACCTTCATCTTAAGTATATTCGGAGTCGGAGTGATAGCTTCTCTCGGAGTCATTGTCGGAGTCGGAGCCGGATACCCATTCACCAACATTAGCTTGATGTCTTCGTTTTGTGTAGCTCCTTGATGACTTGTCCTTCCTTTCCGAATCCTTGCTTCTCCGAGGGTGTCTTCGTTCATATCAATCATCCCTACTCCTTCTCTCTCTTGATGGTGATTCTTCTCTTCTACTTATTCTTTTGGGAGAATCTTCTCTTCTCTTGTGGGGAGCCGTACACTCATTGGAGTAGTGTCCGGGTCTTCCACAATTGTAGCAATTTCGCTCTCGACTAGAAGATCTTTTGTCATTGTAGGACCTTGACTTGGAACTTCTCTCCTTGCTTCTACTTTTGTAGAAATTGTTGAAGTTCTTCACCATTAGGCTCAATTTTTCATTGAAGGTTTGTTTCTCACTTGATGATGTGGGGGCTTCACATGAGGCTTTGTAAGCACCACTTGACTTGTTATGGAGCTCCTCCTTATCCTTGAGTGACATCTCATGAGCAACGATTCTTCCAATGACTTCCGTTGGCTTGAGATCTTTGTAATTTGGCATCATTTGGATCAATGTGCATACGGTATCGTATTTTCCATCCAAGGCTCTTAGGATCTTCTTGATGATGAATTTGTCGGTCATCTCTTCACTTCCTAAGCCGGCAATCTCATTTGTGATAAGAGCAAGCCTAGAGTACATTTCAGCGACACCTTCACCATCCTTCATTTTGAACTTGTCAAGTTGACTTTGAAGCACATACAACTTGGATTCCTTGACGGAGTCGGTACCTTCATGCATATCAATCAAAGTATCCAAAATTTCCTTTGCATTCTCAAGACGGCTGATTTTGTTGAATTCTTCGGGGTACAATCCGTTGAAGAGGATATCACAAGCTTGAGAATTGTATTGTAGCATCTTCAACTCATCCACGGTAGCTTCACGATTCGGTTCTCTCCCATCAAAGAATTCACCTTGCAAGCCAACACACACAATAGCCCAAACGGCGGGGTTATGTCCAAGAATATGCATTTTCATCTTATGCTTCCAACTAGCAAAATTAGTACCATCAAAGTAAGGACCTCTATGGTGATAATTTCCCTCGCTAGACGCCATACTCTCCTAGGTTGTGAAACCAAGGCTATGACCACCAAAAGCTATGGAAATCAAAGCAAATGGAGACCAAAGCTCTGATACCACTTGTAGGATCGAAAGTATGTCTAGAGGGGGGTGATTAGACTACTTGACCAAATAAAAAATCTATCCTTTTCCCAATTTTAGTCTTTGGCAGATTTTAGCTATCTTAGCACAAGTCAAGCAATCTTAACACAATTCAAGCAAGCATGCAAAAAGTCTATGGGCAGTGAAAAGTAAAGCATGCAACTTGCAAGAACGTAAAGGGAAGGGTTTGGAGAATTCAAACGCAATTGGAGACACAGATGTTTTTTCGTGGTTCCGACGGGTGGTGCTATCGTACATCCACATTGATGGAGACTTCAACCCACTGAGGGTAACGGTTGCGCGAGTCCACGGAGGGCTCAACCCTCGAAGGGTCCACGAAGAAGCAACCTTGTCTATCCCATCATGGCCATCGCCCACGAAGGACTTTCCTCACTAGTGGTAGATCTTCACGAAGTAAGCGGTCTCCTTGCCCTTACAAACTCCTTGGTTCAACTCCACAATCTTTGTCGGAGGCTCCCAAGTGACACCTAGCTAATCTAGGAGACACCACTCTCCAAGAAGTAACAAATGGTGTCTTGATGATGAACTCCTTGCTCTTGTGCTTTAAATGATAGTCTCCCCAACACTCAACTCTCTCTCACAGGATATGGATTTGGTGGAAAGAAGGTTTGAGTGGGAAGCAACTTGGGGAAGGCTAGAAATCAAGATTCATATGGTAGGAATGGAATATCTTGGCCTCAACACATGAGTAGGTGGTTCTCTCTCAGAAAATGTGTATTGGAAGTGTAGGTATGTTCTGATGGCTCTCTCCTCGAATGAAGAGTGGGTGGAGGGGTATATATAGCCTCCACACAAAAACTAACCGTTACACACAATTTACCAATCTCGGTGAGACCGAAGTGAAAAACTCGGTCGGACCGATTTAGCAAACCTAGTCACCGTTAGGATTTTCGGTGGGACTGAGATGCAACTCAGTAGGACCAATATGGTTAGGGTTAGGGCATAACGTAATCTCGGTGTGACCGATTACACAAACTCGGTGGGACCGATTTTGGTAATAAGCTAACCAGAGAGTTGGTCAGGTAAACTCGGTGATACCGATCGCTCATTTCGGTGGGACCGAAATGTTACGAAAGAGAAATAGAGAGTTTACATTGCAATCTCGGTGGGACCGATCGCTCATCTCGGTAGGACCGAAACGTTACGAAGGGAAACAGAGAGATTACAACCCCATCTCGGTGTGACTGAAATCCCTATCGGTGAGACCGATTTGCCTAGGGTTTGTGGTAGTGGCTATGAAATTTGAAACTCGGTGGCACCGGATAGAAAGAATCGGTAGGGCCGAGTTTGACTTTTGGTTTAGGTCATATGTGGATGTGGGAAGGTAGTTGAGGGTTTTGGAGCATATCACTAAGCACTATGAAGCAATAACCTCATTAAACAACACCTCATCCCTCCTTGATAATATTGGCTTTTCCTATAGACTCAATGTGATCTTGGATCACTAAAATATATAATGTAGAGTCTTGAGCTTTGAGCTTGAGCCAATCTTTTTGTCCTTAACATTTTGAGGGGTCCACATTCCTCATACATGCCATGCCATTCATTGAGCTTTTCCTGACATATTAATCTTGGAATAGCATTAGCTCAATGAGCTATATGTTGTTAGGAATTACCAAAACCACCTAGGGATAGTTGCACTTTCAACCTGTTGTTGACACACGTGAGAATCCCAATGATATTTCTATTTCCAATGCTGAAACACAATTTGGTAATGAATATGAACCTAGTGATAATGTTAATGATGATCTTCATGTTGATGCTCAACCTAGCAATAACAATGATGTAGAGATTGAACCTGCTGTTGATCTTGATAACCCACAATCAAAGAATCAACGTTATGATAAGAGAAACTTTGTTGCTAGGAAGCATGGTAAAGAAAGAGAACCATGGGTTTAGAAACCCATGCCCTTTCCTCCTAAACCATCCAAGAAAAAGGATGATGAGGATTTTGAGCGCTTTGCTGAAATGATTAGACCTATCTTTTTGCGTATGCGTTTGACTGATATGCTTAAAATGAATCCTTATGCTAAGTACATGAAAGATATTGTTACTAATAAAAGAAAGATATCGGAAGCTGGAATTTCCACCATGCTTGCTAATTACACTTTTAAAGGTGGAATACCAAAGAAACTAGGAGATCCCGGAGTACCAACTATACCATGCTCCATTAAAAGAAACTATGTTAAAACTTCTTTATGTGATCTTGAAGCCGGTGTTAGTGTTATGCCTCTCTCTTTATACCATAGACTTGATTTGAATAAGTTGATACCTACTGAAATATCTTTGCAATGGCTGATAAATCAACTGCTATACCTGTCGGTATTTGTGAGGATGTGCCTGTTGTGGTTGCAAACGTTACTATTCTAAGAGACTTTGTTATTCTTGATATTCCCGAGGACGATAGTATGTCTATTATTCTTGGTAGACCCTTTTTGAATACTGCAAGGGCTGTTATTGATTGTAACAAAGGCAATGTCACTTTTCATGTTAATGGTAATGAGCATACGGTACACTTTCTGAGGAAACAACCTCAAGTACACAGTATCAATTCTATTGGAAAAATTTGAACGATTATTATTGGAGGTTTTGAATTTCCTCTTCCTACTGTCAAGAAGAAATATGATATTCTTATTGTTGGGGATGTGCATATCCCTGTTGAGGTAACCTAGTGTTATTCGAAATTTCTCCGGTTTCATGCGATTCGGAATGAGTTTGTTAGCAAGACTTGATCAACCTTGTTAGTGGATTCCTTTTGATGAGCATGAGATGGATGAAGTTAGAAAGCACAACTCTTTGTACCCTCTTTTTACTTTTTGTTATTTAGATTAAATAAAGTAAAAATAGTTATTTTGTCTATTTTCTGAATTATCCTTGCAATAAAAAAATACCTCGAAAATAAAAGTTCTTCAAAATGTCCTGAAAATGAAGTATGACTTTTTGTAGAATATTTAAGAATTATTGGCACTGAGAACACAACAGGGGGACCCACCATGTGCCCACGAGGGTGGAGGGCGCTGTTGGGGAACGTAGTAATTTCAAAAAAAATTAGGAGGACGGAGGCATCTCGCCTCCAAGCTGCAGCTCGTCAAGCAGTAGCTGCTGCATGTCAGTACGACCCTAGCTACAACTTTGGTTTTCCGCCAGGCCAGCCGTGTCCATAGACCAACTTAGGCCAAAAGCCTAAGCTTGGTGGAGTACGTATTTCTCACCGACATTACATTCATGTTCAAACACTCATGCTAGTTGTCGGTGCTCATACTTTTTCATTGTATTATCCATGCTAGTTTATTTTCTTTTCTAGCTTTCTTCTTGTGTGTTTGAAAAACCTTAAGAAAAACAAAAAAAATAGTTGAAGCTTTTAGCTAGTTTACTCTCCATGCTTGTAGCAGTAATAATTAAAAGAAAACCCAAAAATATTTCTCGTTCTTCTTTTGCTTGTTGGGAGCTTTCCCGTGTAAATAGTTTTGTTTCTTTTCTTTTCTTTGGGGGTCGAGAGAAGACCATGATGAAAATATTGAGTGGCTCTTATATGCATTATTGATGATTTAACAAAGAGACCATATTACCTTGTCTTCTCCATTGAATTGAATGCTTGCAGATTCCAGCTTAGTCCAATGCACGTGCACTATTATTATGATCCACACCGTTCGGTTGTGCAAGTGAAAGGCAATAATGATGATATATGATGAACTGATTGAGATGAGAGAAGCTGGTATGAACTCGACCTCTCTTGTTTTGTAAATATGATTAGTTCATCATTCCCGATTCAGCCTATTATGAATGAAACATGTTTGCAATGACAATTACAGATTATAGTTGCTCATGCCATGCTTAATTTGCTAGGAGTTTATAATGGTTTACCTTGCGTGCCAACATGTTATTAAAATGGTTGTGATGTGGTATGATAGGGTGGTATCCTCCTTTGAACGATTCGAGTGGCTTGACTTGGCACATGTTCATGCATGTAGTTGAAACAAAATCAACATAGCCTCCACGATATTTATGTTCATGGTGATTTATATCCTACTCATGCTTGCATTCAGTGTTGATTAATTTTAAGGCATGTTCATGATTGTTGTCGCTCTCTAGATGGCCGCTTCCCAGTCTCTTTCTAGCCTTCACTTGTACTAAGTGGGAATACTGCTTGTGCATCCAACTCCATAAACCCCAAAAGTTATTCCATCTGAGTCCACCATACCTTCCTATATGCGGTATCTACCTGCCGTTCCAAGTAAATTTGTATGTGCCAAACTCTAAACCTTCAAATGAAATTCTGTTTTGTATGCTCGAATAGCTCATGTACCAACTAGGGCTATCCTTATCTTCCGTGTTAGGCGGGTTATTCTCAAGAGGAGTGGACTCCGCTCCTCACCCACGAGAAAATGGGTGGTAACCGGGATGCCCAGTCCCATGCTCAAATCAAATCAAAATAATTGCAAACAAAACTGCCCCAGGATTGTTGTTAGTTCGAGGCACCCGTTGTTTTGGACAAGCCATGGATTGATGTTTGTTGGTGGTAGGGGGAGTATAAACTTTACCATTCTGCTTGGGAACCGCCTATAATGTGTGTAGCATGGAAGATATCGAGATCTCTCGTTTGTTATGTTGACAATGAAAGTATAGCACTCAAAATATTATTCATCTCTATTTCAAAATCGAGCTCTGGCACCTCTACAAATCCCTGCTTCCCGCTGCGAAGGGCCTATCTATTTACTTTTATGTTGAGTCATCATTCTCTTACTAAAAAGCACCAGTTGGAGAGCACCGCTATCATTTGCATGTATTACTATTAGTTTACATTGAGTATGACTAGGACTGGATCTATTCTACCATGAATTACAATTTCCAGCCAGCCCTTGATCTTCAGAGGTGCTCTGCGTTTATGTTTTGCGGTCTCAGAAAGGGCTAATGAGATACCATCTTGTTATATCATATTATGATTGTTTTGAGAAAGTGTTGTCATCCGAGATTTACTATTATTGCTCGCTAGTTGATTATGTCATTGATATGAGTAAACATGAGACCTAAATGTTATTGTGAATATGGTTAGTTCATAATCTTTGCTGAAAACTTGAATGCTAGCTTTACGTATTTACAACAAGAAGAGCAAATAGAGTTTGTAAAAGTTTTTCTTTATCACTTTCAGTTTGTCAACTGAATTGCTTGAGGACAAGCAAAGGTTTAAGCTTGGGGGAGTTGATACATCTCCAACGTATCTACTTTTCCAAACACTTTTGCCCTTGTTTTGGACTCTAACTTGCATGATTTGAATGGAACTAACCCAGACTGACGCTGTTTTTAGCAGAATTGCCATTGTGTCATTTATGTGCAGAAACAAAAGTTCTCGGAATGACCTGAAACTTCACAGAGATTATTTTTGGAAATAATAAAAAATACTGGCAAAAGATCAAGACCAGGGGGCCCACACCCTAGCCGCGAGGGTGGGGGGCGCGCCCCCTACCTCATGGGCCCCCTGGAGCTCCTCCGACCTCAACTCCAACTCTATATATTCGTGTTCGGAGAGAAAAAAAATTAGAGAGAAGGATTCATCATGTTTTACGATACAGAGCCACCGCCAAGCCCTAAACTCTCTCGGGAGGGCTGATCTGGAGTCTGTTCGGGGCTCCGGAGAGGGGAATCCGTCGCCATCATCATCATCAACCATCCTCCGTCACCAATTTCATGATGCTCATTGCCATGCGTGAGTAATTCCATCATAGGCTTGCTGGACGGTGACGGGTTGGATGAGATTTATCATGTAATCGAATTAGTTTTGTTAGGGTTTGATCCCTAGTATCCATTATGTTCTGAGATTGATGTTGCTATGACTTTGCTATGCTTAATGCTTGTCACTAGGGCCCGAGTGCCATGATTTCAGATCTGGACCAATTATGTTTTCATGAATATATGTGAGTTCTTGATCCTATCTTGCAAGTCTATAGTCACCTATTATGTGTTATGATCTATTAACCCCGAAGTGACAATAATCGGGATACTTACCGGTGATGACCGTATTTTGAGGAGTTCATGTATTCACTAAGTGTTAATGCTTTGGTCCGGTACTCTATTAAAAGGAGGCCTTAATATCCCTTAGTTTCCAATAGGACCCCAGTGCCACGGGAGGGTAGGACAAAAGATGTCATGCAAGTTCTTTTCCATAAGCACGTATGAGTATATTCGGAATACATGCCTACATTGCATTGATGAACTGGAGCTAGTTCTGTATCACCCTATGTTATAATAGTTGCATGAGGAATCACATCCGACATAATTATCCATCACCGATCCAATGCCTACAAGCTTTTCACATATTGTTCTTTGCTTAGTTACTTTTTCATTGCCACTGTTACAATCACTACAAAACCAATACTGTTACTTTTGCTACCGTTACCGCTACTATCATATTACTTTGCTAATAAATACTTGTCGGATGTGGGGTTTCAGCAATGTCGGATGTGGGGTTCCGGCAAAACCTTAAGGTTTGAACACTGGGGTGCGCGCGAAGTCTTTCCCTCCTACCGATATACGCTCTAGCTCACTAAGGTCTTGCGAACAAACTCGACCAACTCACAACATAGAAAGACACGGGGTTTATACTGGTTTGGGCCACCGTTGTGGTGTAATATCCTACTCCAGTGTGGTGGTGGTGGATTGCCTCTTGGGCTGATGATGAACAATACAAGGGGAAGAACAGCCTCCTGAGGTTGAGGTGTTCTTGTGCGTATGAACTTGTGGCGTGTAGATTCCCCCAAGCTAAGATGAGATTCCCCTACTATGGTGGTGGCTAGTCCTATTTATAGAGTCCCTGGTCCTCTTCCCAAATATTGAGCGGGAAGGGAGCCAACAACGGTGGGCTAATTTGAAGAGGGACAGCTAGTACAAGCTATCCTGACAAAAGCGGTCTTCGCCTGTGAAAGGCTCTGGTGGTGACGCCGTCTTGGGCTCCATGATGACCTCCACCTTGTCGTCCGCCTGGTCTTGGTATTGTTGCACCAAAATGGAAACCTTTGCCTGAGGCCTCGGTACTCCGCGGCTGGGCTTGCCTCCTTTGCACCAAAGGGGAAGCAAGGACACTGCACGCTGGCGCCTGCCTGGTGTCGATCGTCATGACTTACGTCATGAGAGCCTCGTGAGGTTTGCCCTGCCTTGATATCTCCACTCCTCGTGAGCCTGCCTAGCTAGGCTACTCCAGAGGAGGTCTTGCGTTATCTGCCTCGCGAGGCTTGGCCCCTCGCGAGGGTCTTGGATGCTTTGTTGGTGAAGATGGGCCGTACTCCCTGCTGCTTGGCCACGCCGTGGGCCGCAGGCAGGCAAGTCTGGGGACCCCCATTCCCAGAACGCCGACAGTAGCCCCTGGGCCCAAGGTGCGCTCGGGCTTGGCTTCACGGTGAAGCCAAGGGTCAAGTTCGGAGCATCGCGGGTGTCGGCGTACTGGGAACCAAGGTACCCAGACTTGCCTGTCTGGAGCCCACGTCGCGTTCCTGGTACGGCCTGGTAGGGCCCAGCTGATCGACCATCTGCTCAAGACCCTCGCGAGGGGGCCAGCCCTCGCGAGGAGAACGACCAAGACCCCCTCAGGGAGCGGCCTCACCTAGGCTGCTCTGGAGGGGCGACCAAGACCTCTCCCTAGAGTGGCCTCGGCTAGGCTGCTTTGGGAGGGTGGAGATCTCAACGCAAGGGCTGCCTCAGGAGGAGGCAGTGACGCAAGCCATGACGAACCGTGCCAGTGGGCGCAGTTTCCATATCAGTGCAAAGGAGACCGCACAGGCGCAGGTTCTCGAGGGGCGAGACAAAGGTTTCCCCTTTGGTGCAACAAGACCGAAGACCGCAAGGACGACTGGAAGGATGTCATCGCCGAGCCCACCACCGCGTCACCGCCTGCCCTCTTTGCAGGCGAAGACCACCTTTTGTCAGGATAGGAGTGTCCTTGTGTTCCCACTCAAATGGCCGTTGTTGGATTCCCTTCCCGCCTAAACATTTCAGGGGGAAGAGGACCCTGGCCGCCTATATAAGTAGCTAGGGTTCCATCATAGAGAGGGGGACCCGTTGGGACTTAGACTAGCAAAGGATCAAGAACATCCGCCTCCTCACCCTTCTTGAGCTCGCCTCCTGAGCTCAGGAAACCACTGTACTTGTTCATACTCGAGCCCTCGTGAGGCCAATCCACTAAAGCAGGATGTAGGGTTTTACACCGCAAGGTGGCCTGAACCTGAGTAAACTCTTGTGTGCTCTACTTGTTTGCTTGCTTGCATTCCATTCCCACCACCAGGAGAAGAGCGAGGCGCTAGGTAGACATGTAGTGGGAGAGATCTTCGTCACACCCCTGTGTTCGAATCTTAAGGGTTTTGCGGAGCCCGAAATCCGACATTTGGCGCGCAAGGTAGGGGGCGTGTCGAAATCTCGCTTCTCCGACGACCTCGCTCCGCTCTTCTCCGTCGACCTCGTTTCACCGCCATGGTGGACACTCGCCGAGCACGTGCTGCCCGCCGCGCCTCCAACGTCGCTCAGATGGCGCCCGCGGGTAACAGCGCACCACTCCGCCCCAACTCGCCGGTCGCCAACGCGGCCACGGACCCAGCCATTCATGAGCAGCAGGACTCGTCGCTATCGTTGTCCGTGCGGCACGAAGGCCGCACGGCGACCCCGTCACCTTCGCCGGCCGCGGTGTCGTCCTCGCTGGTCCGCCGCGGGCCGGTCTACCAGCAGCCTGCGCTACTGATGGCGCGGGAGCTCCTACGCTACCGTCCGGCGAACGACCTCTACGACGAGTGGCTCCACCGCATCACCGAGCTCGTCAACGCCGCCGGAGAGGCGCCCGCACCGACCCATTCCTCTCGCCCTCCGTAGCCCATGGCGGGGAACGAGGACCACGGCGCTCCGCCCCCACCTCCACCGTGCGGCGCCGGCCAGGGGCTCAGGCGCGAGGCTCCACGGCGCGAACAGCCCCACAGGGCCCCCGCGCGCGACGAGGAGAGCTGCCAGGTGGTCCCGCGCCCCAGGCAGAAGCGCACGTGCTCCATGCTCAGCAGCACCAGAACCGCCTCCCACAAGAGGTGGTGGCGCCCGCACCCCAAGAGCCAGCACCGCAGGCACAGGGGGCGCCAGCAATCATGAGCGTGGCTGGATGCCGCGCCCTAGCTCCTGAGCTACGGCGCCTCGTCTGGCCCGGCAAGTTCAAGCCGGATCTGCCTCCGCGTTACGACGGCACCGCCGACCCGGCGGAGTTCCTCCAGCTCTACGAGCTCAGCATCGAGGCGGCGAACGGCACCGAGCAGGTCATGGCGAATTCGTTCCCCATGGCCCTCAAGGACGGTGCGCGCTCCTTGCTCCTGAACCTTCCTCCAGGATCCATCTCCTCCTGGGAGGAGCTTCGCGAGCGCTTCATTGCCAACTTCCAAGGTACCCGCGACCGAGCTCCAACGGCCGCAGACCTGCGCCGCGTAAAGCAGCAGCCTGGGGAGACCCTGCAGAAGTACATCCAACGCTTCAACACCGTGCGCCTCAAGATTCCTAGGGTCTTCGAGGAGGCCATCATCTCGGCGTTCTCTGACGGTGTCCGTGACGTCAGGATGAAGGAAGAGCATGCCATCCACGACGACCTGTGCATGGCCCTCGAGATGTTCAATCTCGCGGCGAAGTGCGCCAGGGCAGAGGAAGGCCGCCTCTCCCTCATGGAACTGCCTGAGGCGGAGGCCGATGACAAGAAGACCAAGGCCAAGGAAGCAAAGCGCAAGGGACCAGCCGTGCTGGCCGTGGAACCAGAAGTGAAGCGCGGCTGCGGCTACGACAACCCTCCAAGAGATAACCGTTCGTAATGCGTCTTCCATGATGTCCATAGCCATAACACCAACGACTACCAAGAGCTCAGGGCGATGCGCGGCGGGCAGCGCCCTGAGCGCGACAACCGTGGCTACGGCCGCGGAGGAGGCCGTGGCGGAGGATGCTGGGACGGCAGGAACTCGCGCCTCGTGAAGACCGTTGGCAGGAGCAGCCTCGTGACGCCCCCTGGCGTGACCAGCCTCGTGAGGGTCGCCCTCAGGGCAACGCGGGCCTGCCTCTGATGCCGCCACCGCCAAGAAGGAACGACGACGACCGCCAGGGAGACGAAGCGGGGGGCTTCCAGGAGCCACGCGGGCTCGCGTGCATCCTGGGAGGAGCCCACGCTCCAGCTTCTCACTGCATCTTCAAGCAGTTCGCTCGTGAGGTGAATGCGGCGCTCCCCATGCCCGACGTCGCACGCAACCTCAGGTGGGCCAAGCAGATCATCGCCTTCGACCTCAAGGATCAGCTCAGGTGCACCGCTGCGCCGGGCACTCTCTCGATGCTCTGCACCCCGACCATCAGTAACGTCCACGTGACCAAGACCCTCATCGACGGTGGGGCAGGGGTCAATGTCCTCTCCGTCCAGATCTTCGAGACTCTTCAAGTACCCTACGATCAGCTGCACCCGACCAAGCCATTTTACGGAGTTACAGATGGCTCCACCCTCCTGATGGGGCAGGTCCTCCTCCCCGTCACCTTCGGCGACCGTGACAACTACCACACCAAGCTCATCGACTTCGACGTCGCCAACATCAACCTCCCGTACAACGCCATCCTAGGGTACCCGGCCCTCTCCAAGTTTATGGCAGCGACCCATCATGGCTACAACATCCTCAAGATGCCTGGAAGTGGTGGAGTCATCACGATCGCCTGCGACGAGAAGGAAGCAGTGCGTTCTCTGGAGCGCGCCTACCAGACTACGGCGATCGAGAGCTCCGACGGAGACGGAGCCATCTTCGCCGTGATGACCGCCCCCAAGAAGAAGAAGCAACTGCCCGACTCTCAGGCCTCGGGGGCTCCCGACGACACCACTTCAAGCTCCGCACCTGCTGACGAGGCGCCCTCCGCCCCTGCATAGGGAGGCGTGCCCGGCGCCCCTTTCAGGATGGGCTCGGGGGCTCCCCTCAGGGGGACCCTGGACCTGGTCGTGAGGGAGGTGCCCGGGCACCACTCACGGGCGCGCCCCGCCTCGCGTCGTCATGAGCCCAGCGTGAGCCTCGTAACGCTGGGGGCTCGGGACCATATCGACCAAGCTACCAAGGAACCTTACCCACCTACTCAAGACCCAAGCAACCAGTTTCGCGTCTGCATCGACATCCCAAGCCTCAACAGGGCTGCCGCCCAGGGCCTCTTCCAGGCAATGGTGGTCGGCTGGAGGAGGGCCTTCCTCTCTGGCCTCCGCAACGCGGCCGCCACATACCAGCACTTCATACAACAGGCGGTGGGGGCCCAGGAGGCTCAGCGGCAGGTGGACCTGACGGAGCAGGACCAGGACCCCCGCGACCGCTGAGGGCCTCCAGAGCCCCTGGGCCTTGGGAGCTCGGCTCTCCTCAGGAGCAACCTGCATGGCTTGCGTCTCCAGCTACCCCAACTCCTCTTCAGCGGCAAGTACCAGGTGATGTCTCAGGTATTCCGTCGAGGGCGCCCCTCGGGCTGCATCATCCTCGAGCTGCTGGGGGCTTACCCCCCCCCCCCACACACACACACAATTGTCTCTTTTTGCGCATGAATCAGAACTGGTTGCTTCCTTTTGCATCATCTATATGGTTGTCACCCTCACCGCCACTAAGGTCATGAGCCCTTGTGAGCCCTCCGTGACCGCCCCATGATTAAGGACTGGCACGGCGTCTGTGCTCGGGTCCGTCCCTGCAGCGTCGCTAAACCTAAGGGCTGAGCTCTGTTTTGTGAGCCATTCCCGTGACGTCACCTCCTGTGGTCCTTGGTGCCTTGTTCTCGCATGGGCTAATCGTTGGTGGGTAAGTAGGGGGCCGTGGCAGGTGCCTCACTCCCGCGGGAACCGCGCGCTGGTTGTTTATCTTTTGGACTATAGCATGAGAAGACTGGGCACGGCGTCTGTGCTCGGGTCCATCCCTGCAGCGTCGATAAATCCAGCGGTTGAGCTCTGTCTTATGGGCCGGTCCCGCTAACGTCACCTCCTGGGGTCGTTGGTGCTGCGGCCTTCTCATGCAATGCCCTCTGGAGATGCACTCGGCGCAGGTCTAGGCAACCCATCTATTTTCACGTTTTGCAGAAGAAGACTTAGGCGCAACCCACCTCAGGCGCAACCTGCCTCAGGGTAGGGTCTCGTGAGTGATGCGTAAGCTCGCGAGAACTTCCTCAGAGTCGTTCAGCTCGGCCTGAGGAGGGCCCATATACACCCTGGATGTCCCGCCGTGCAAGCCACGTGTCCGGACAGGCTGTACACACCCGAGAGTCTCTCCCGGTGGGAGGCTCCCCTCCCACGATCCATTGGAAGTGCTTAGCTCCGCGCTGGTAAGACTGAGGAGCTATTGTGCCCACAAACCAGTGGAAGCACCAAGCTCCGCGCTGGCCGATACGACCGAGGAGCGGTTATGCCCACACTCCGCGCAAGTGTGGTAGCTCTATGCTCCGCGCTAGTTATAAACAACTGAGGGCGGCCCCCAGCGGTCGCACCAACCTCAGAGAGCTTTTCAGGTCACGATGCTCACAGCTTCTCCTTGGAAGGGTATCGTGAGGGGGGCTAGGCATGGGGGCTATGCTCAGGTCATGCCTGGCAGACGCCACCCTACCAGGTGCCCAGACACCTGGCTTTCTCGCGCCCCATCCTAGGCGAAGGCTCGTGAGCAAGGTGTGGTGCTCGTTCTCCCTCATGAGAGCCATTCGTACGTCAAGGGGGACCCCTGGGCATCACGACCTAGGGGCCTCACTAGTCACGTAGCCCCTCACTCCTTGGGCCCGGTGCTCAACGGCGGTCGAGGTATGCGCGGGGCTGGGCCCTGCGGACGCAGAACGCAAACGGGTCGCTTGAGTGTTAAGGGGGACCCCTGGGCATCACGACCCAGGGGCCTCACTAGTCACGTAGCCCCTCATTCCTTGAGCCTGCCTTGGTGACCTGGAGGGCTCAATGGCGATCGAGGTATGCACGGGGCTGGGCCCTGCCGATGCAGAGCACTTAAGCAAACATGAATGGAAGCAAGCACGGAAATCACAGAATTCAAAGCCTAGCTATTACAATAAAGCTCAAGTTCATCAAATTCAAACAAATCGCACACCTCCTCGAGGCACTCGCATTCTCCTCAGCAGGAACAGGTCAGGCATCGCCGGACGCGCCGGCATCAGCTTCCGCCTCTTCAGACGCATCAGCAGCAGCCGGAAGGAACGCCTCCACCAGCTCTTTGACCTTCTCCGCCACACACTCAGCAGCTGCGCCCCCCAGGCTCGTAGCCAGCGGCTGGGATAGCGTGGCCAGGTCGAAGCTGGGGTCACGAAGGAAGAAATGGCCGCACACCTGCGCCAAGATAGAGGTAAGAAGCGACCGGCCCTCAGTATCAGCTAACTAGCCGATTGCAGATGCCACGTCACCCAGGGCCTTCACGAGTGCAGCTAGGAGCCCAGTCGCGCCATCCTCCGGGGTGGCCAGCGGCTCTTCGAACCCCTCCCCGTAGGCGATCCGCAGCAGCCTGCGGGCCTCGAGCTCGAAGGCGGCGAGGGCCTCACGGCCCACCGTCGCCGTCTTCTCCGAGGCTGCAAGGGCGTCCTCCCTGGCCTTCAGCTCGTCCTCGCGCTTGGCTTGGGACGCCTTGGCTTCCTCGGCCTCTATCTTCAGCTTCTCCAGGCTCGCGCGGGCGGCGAGCTGCTCCTCCTGCAACCGCGATGTCTCAGCCTTCTCGCCCTGGAGCTCCTTCTCCGACCTCTCAAGCTCTAGGGCGTGCTTCGCGCTCTCCTCACAAAGGGTCTTAAGCTCGTCCTTCGCCTCCTGACAACGCTTCTCAGAGGACGCTGCTCGGGCTTCCGCGGTCTCCCGTGCCCATGCAGCCGAGGCAGCCTCCTCCCGACCCTCGGCGACGGCCGCCGAAGCCTGACTCCAGGTGGCCTGCACGGACTCCTCCGCTTGCAGCCACCCCGAGAGTAGGCCCAAGTGGGCGTCCACCACACGGTCATCACCGTCCCGAAAGACAACGCGGAGCTGGTTCAATGCAGCGAAGGCCGCCTCCAAGGCCTCGGGACCAGATTCACCCGCTGACGAGGGGGCGCCACCACGATCGCCCGCTTGGCTGAGGGCTCGGGGGCTCTTACCAGATTCTGGGCCGCTCACCTCCTAGCCTTGACCATGGCATCACGACCTGGCATACCAGCGACAGCCGAAGCCTGCATAGAAAGTGGGTCTCGCAGGCGTGGGGAACTAAGCTACCGCAGGGACGGAGGAGAAGGAAGGTCTTGCTTTAACAAAAGATCTCATGAGGAACCCGGGTTTATGACGCTTGTTCGACAGCAAACAAAGGTTGCAAACATTTACACACCCTCGGGGGGCCGTTCATGGTTGCCTCGCAGGGACCAAGCAAAAGAAAACTGCCTCCGGAGGAGTGACGCCCAAGCTCCTTCAGCGGCGACGATGGTCGGAGGATGCCGCATCCCTCCGGCGGCGAGGACGGCGGCTCGGCGGCTCGTAGCTCTCGTCAGAGCTCGAGGCCGTTGCAGGAGAAGCGGAGCTGCTACTAGGGGAGTCGGGGCGGAGCCAACGGCGAACACTTCTCCCCAGGCCTCGGCGCCTAGGCAGCACCAGAAATGGTTGTTAGCAAGCCCCTCCTCTTTGTTGCACGCTCATCGCCGGCCATCCTCCCCGAAGACTTTGAAGGTCAGTGAAGGCAGCCCATCCAGCCTGAAGTGAAGAACGTGCCTCCCGGAAGGGGCGCATGCACGGCGCACCACGCCCCGACCCCGGGTCATGTAGACCTGGCCGGAGGAAATCATCTCCACGTCGGCATATGAATGGGGGAGATGGCATCCATCATGCCGAAGCTGCATCGTCACTCGTCCGCGGGCCGGAAGCACCTCCCTCAGACACGGGGGGAGGAGGATTCAAGTGTGCGGGGGAGCTCCCGCCCACACGACATACTCACGGATGTCATCCTCAGCATGGGGCAGCGGCGAGAGGCGTGGTGTCACTCACCCCGCCGGGCGGTCACCTGTGCCGCCCCCGTTGCCGTCGCCCGCGCCACGCATGACCGTCACCGGGGCGGCCGTACGAGGCGGAAGCCCTGGTGGCGTCCGCATACACCACGTGCGAGCATCCGCCGGCCTCCGAGGTGCCCTCGGTGAATCGCGGCGCCTCTTCTTCGGCGGGAGCTGCTTGGGATCCTCCACTGGGTCCTTCCCCTTCTCTACGGCGGAAAACCTGCGAATCGGTGCCATCGAAAAGCCCTCGCCGGAGGAGGAGGAACTGGGGTTTGGGCCTGGAACAGTCAAACGAGCGGGGGTGGCGTTTTGTCCCCCATTTATAGACTGAGAAGGCAAATCGCTAGCCACTCGCGCGCGGGCACGCCGGTTCTGTCGCCCGCGCCAAGGAGTTGTCAAGTCACACGCTTACCAAGGCTGCATGGGGAGTGGAGTCGACACGTCCCATCCAACCTTCACGCGCCGGCCTGGCCCGCAGTCTTTGGGGCCCGCGGCGCTTCGTCCTCACCTAGGCTTCGCCCAGAAGCCAACTCCGCGCGCGCCTTGGGCCGGGGGCTACTATCGGCGTACTGGGAACCAGGGTACCCAGACTTGCCTGTCTACAGCCCATGTCACGTTCCTGGTACGGCCCGTTAGGGCCCAGCTGATCGACCGTCTGCTCAAGACCCTTGCGAGGGGGCCAGCCCTCGCGAGGAGAACAACCAAGACCCCCTTAGGGAGCGGCCTCACCTAGGCTGCTCCGGAGGGGTGACCAAGACCTCTCCCTAGAGTGGCCTCAGCTAGGCTGCTTCGGGAGGACGGAGATCTCAAGGCAAGGGCTGCTTTAGGAGGAGGCAGTGATGCAAGCCATGACGAACCGTGCCCATGGGCGCAGTTTTCATATCGGTGCAAAGGAGACCGCACGGCGCAGGTTCCCAAGGGGTGAGAGAAAGGTTTCCCCATTGGTGCAACAAGACCGAAGACCGCAAGGACGGTAGGAAGGATGTCATCGCCGAGCCCACCACCATGTCACCGCCTGCCCTCTTTGCAGGAGAAAACCACCTTTTGTCAGGATAGGAGCATCCTTCTGTTCCCGCTCAAATGGCCATTGTGGGATTCCCTTCCCGCCTAAACATTTCGGGGGGAAGAGGACCCTGGCCGCCTATATAAGTAGCTAGGGTTCCATCATAGAGAGGAGGGACCCATTGGGACTTAGACTAGCAAAGGAGCAAGAACATCCGCCTCCTCACCCTTCTTGAGCTCGCCTCCTGAGCTCAGGAAACCACTGTACTTGTTCATACTCGAGCCCTCGCGAGGCCAATCCACTAAAGCAGGACATAGGGTTTTACACCGCAAGGTGGCCTGAACCTGGGTAAACTCTTGTGTGCTCTACTTGTTTGCTTGCTTGCATTCCATTCCCACCACTAGGAGAAGAGCAAGGCGCTAGGTAGACGTGTAGTGGGAGAGATCTTCGTCACGCCCCTGTGTTCGAATCTTAAGGGTTTTGCGGAGCCCGAAATCCGACATCGGGCACCAAAAGCCTGCGGCCTCGGTTGACGCGTGGCGGTTGATTGGACGTGGGCGTCTTCGCTTCCCCATGCTGCCTCGATGACTGCACGACTTGACAAGTCCCTGCGACATGCTAGGAAAACCATCATTACATGCGATCGTGGGAGACGCTAGTTGGCCTTCTCTTGCTATAAATGGGGAGGGGCGGAGCCCCCATTGCCCATCTCTTCCTCGCTTGCTCGCTTCTTCTTTGCTTCATTGCTTGCAGTGCCTCCGATAGCGCCACGAAGGAAGTTCTCTGCCGCCGAGAAGGGGAAGGCCCCTCGCGAGGGCCCCGGTTCCCCGGTGCCCAAGCGCGGTCGCGGCCGTCCACGCAAGCATGATGCGACCCCCACCGTGACCCACTGTCGAGGCGGCGCCGCGGCACGTGGAGGGGACCGTCCCAACCATGGTGGTCCAGCTGACGAGGGGAGGCGCGTGATGGTGCCCCCCCCCCCGCCGCCTGTGCTTCCATTCAGCGGAGGTGTCACCGGAGTTCGTTTTCTGGTCGGAGAACCCGGCCGGTAACTGGCTCCAGCTTCCGCGCTTCCTTGTTGATGAACTGCCGGACCCTGGTCTAGGCGGGCTCTGGTTGCAAGCAGATGGTTGCTGTAGCAAGGCCTCCTGGGTCGCGGTCGAGACTTCCGCCGCGAGCAACATAGCCCTGGCCCGCGGCTGGCAGACGTTCGCCCGCGCGCGCGGCCTGGGCAGGCGGTTCACGCTCCACTTCAACTATGAAGATGGGTCGACCCTCTATGTGAGGGTGTTTGGGGAAGATGGTCGCCGCGCCCGGTGCTGCCCCGAGACGAACGACGCTGAGGAGGTGCTCAGCCTTGGTGACAGTCGTGACGAGGATGAGGGCGAGCCTGCCCTCGGCGGCGACCGCGTCTCTTCCAGCTACGATGGCTCTTCCTCTGGTGACAGCTCCAGCAGCGGTGGCTACGACCAGCCGCCGCGCCACAGCGCCTGCTTTGAAGGAGGCAGCGGGTCATCTCATCGCCGTGCTTCCGTGAAGCGCGAGGAGGGGTCTGGCTAGGCTCAGGGCATCTCTAAGGGCCTGCCTCCGCGGATTGCTGAAATGCCGCTTTGTTTAGCTTTTTCCTTTTTTCCTACATCAGAAAATGAAACCAGTATGGGCCCAGAGGGGCGTGTATCGAACTGTGGTTCTTGGTTAATGCAACGTGTGTGTTATTCCCATGTTGTGTTGTTATTTTGCACAAAGATAACTTAGCCTGGCATGTTTGGGACGCCCTTTCCTTCACGAGATGTCTGCGTTTGCTCAGAAACTGCAAAACATTTGTTAGGGGGTGCGTGATAACCCACAAGTATAGGGGATCGCAACAGTTTTCGATAAGTAAGAGTGTCGAACCCAACGAGGAGCTAAAGGTAGAACAAATATTCCCTCAAGTTCTATCGACCACCGATACAACTCTACGCGCGCTTGACGTTCGCTTTACCTAGAACAAGTATGAAACTAAAAGTACTTTGTAGGTCTTGTTGGATAGGTTTGCAAGATAATAAAGGATACATAAATAAAAAGTAGGGGCTGTTTAGATAAAGAAACGATAAAGTAAATATAGCGAGTGTGGAAAAGTGGTGGTAGGAGTTGCGAAATTGTCCCTAAGCAATTGACTACTTTACTAGACCGATACCAAGTATTATGTGGGAGAGGCCACTGCTAGCATGTCATCCCTTACTTGGAATTCTATGCACTTATGATTGGAACTATTAGCAAGCATCCGCAACTACTAATGTTCATTAAGGTAAACCCAACCATAGCATTAAGATATATTGGTCCCCCTTCAATCCCGTATGCATCAATTTCTATGCTAGGTTGAAGCTTCTGTCACTCTTGCCCTCCAATACATAGTCCTATCAACATACAACTAACCCTATGGTGTGATCCACGCATGCGCTCATATGATGGGCACCAAAGGACAGCAACATAACCACAACCAAATTAAATCAATCATAGCAATTCATCAACCATCGATAGGACAACGAAAATCTACTCAGACATCATAGGATGGCAACACATCATTGGATAATAATATGAAGCATAAAGCACCATGTTCAAGTAGAGGGTACAGCGAGTTGCGGGAGAGTGGACTGCTGTAGATAGAGGGGGGAAGGTGATGGAGATGTTGGTGAAGATGGCGGAGGTGTTGGTGTAGATCGCAGTGATGATGATGGCCCCCGGTGGCGTTCCGGCGCCACCGGAAGCGAGGGGGAGAGAGCCCCCCTCCTTCTTCTTCTTTCTTGACCTCCTCCCTATATGGGAGAAGGGTTTCCCCTCTGTTCCATGGTCTCCATGGCGTGGGAGGGGCGAGAGCCCCTCCGAGATTGGATCTGTCTCTCTGTCTCTTTCTATTTCTGCGTTCCCAGATTCTTCCCTTACACCGTTTCTTCTATTCCCGAAGATCCGTAACTCCGATTGGGCTGAAATTTTAACACGATCTCTACCCGGATATTAGCTTTCTTGCGGCGAAAGAAGGGCTCCAACCGCCTTACGGGGTGGCCACGAGGGTCAGGGGCGCGCCTAACACCCTGGGGCGCGCCCCCTACCTCGTGCCACCCTCGGACACCGTCTCGCGTTGATTTTACTTCCCAAAAATCATAAATATTCCAAAATAATTCTCCATCCGTTTTTATCCCGTTTGGACTCCGTTTGATATTGGGTTTCTGCGAAACAAAAAACATGCAACAAACAGGAACTGGCACTGGGCACTGGATCAATATGTTAGTCCCAAAAATAGTATAAAAAGTTGCCAAAAAGTATATGGGAGTTGTAGAATATTGGCATGGAACAATCAAAAATTATAGATACGACGGAGACGTATCAGTGCGCTAGAGGATTTGCCGTTCACCCAAACCTTGACTTGGCGCTTTGTATCGCGGTACCCGAGGGGCACGGATTAGGAGAGATGTGCCAGCTTTCAGGCTCGAACGAGGGTGACTCGCGAGATGACAGAGAGAAGAAAAATGCTCGCGACGGCACCTGCCTAGCCCCCTCGCAAGGTATGTGAGAGAGAGATCATGAGAAAACCAGAGCCGAAAAACATGGTAAAAGGCGAAGGAACCAAATCAGCAAGGAACGCCAAAGGCAAACTTGATTAAGGAGAAGCGAGCCAACTACGGAAAGCAAATGAAAAGCCACGTCCGGCACCTAATCTAGTCTTCAAGTCTTCTCACCAGCGCAGAGCTAAGTTCTGTCCACTAGGTGTGGGAGGGAGCTAAAAGTGCGTTATATCGACTAGAGGGGGTGAATAGGCGATTTTTATGAAAGTCTTCAAAACGTGGAAGTTATGAAGACAAACGAGAAAAATAAACCTATTACCCAGCAGCGGAAGGTAGACTACACTAGGCAAGCCATAGTCAAGTATTCAATAGAGTGAAAGCACAATGACTAAGAGCAGCAATGTAGTAAGGATCAAGTAGGAAGAAGTTATGAAGCCAAACAGAACACGTAGTCACTCAATGAAGATAAAAGATAGTGCAATCATACAATGTCTTCACAAGGAGTAACGGTACGTAAAGAGAAGGGAAGGATGAAACCAGTGACTTGTTGAAGACAATGATGTGTTGGACCAGTTCCAGTTGCTGTGACAACTGTACATCTGGTTAGGGCGGCTAGGTATTTAAACCCGAGGACACACAGTCCCGGACACCCAGTCCTGAACACGCAGCTCAGGACACCCAGTCCTCACCGTATTCCCCTTGAGCTAAGGTCACACAGACCTCGCCCAATTACTCTGGTAAGTCTTCAAGGTAGACTCCCAAACCTTCACAGACTTCGTTGGATGCTCAGAACGTGATGCCTAACCGGCTGGAGGATGCACAGTCCTCAAGTGTAATAAGTCTTCAGATCACACAGACAAGAAGACTTAAGTGATGCCTAATTCTCTTTGGCTCCGGGTGGTTAGGGCTTTATCCTCGCAAGGAATTCTCTCTCAAATGCTTCGAGGTGGGTTGCTCTCAAATGACAAAAGCCGTACACTAACTCTGAGCAGCCAACCGTTTATGGTTGTAGGGGGTGGGCTATTTATAGACACTAGGCAACCCGGCCTGATTTGTCCAAAATGACCCTGGGTCACTAAGGAACTGACACGTGTTCCAACGGTCAGATTTAAAACTCACACGGCAACTTTACTTGGGCTACAAGCAAAGCTGACTTGTCCGACTCTGGACAAGATTCGCTCTCATAGTCTTCACTCGAAGACATAGGTTTTGTTTAAGCATCACTTCGGTCATTCTGAATGGTTCTCTTGGACCTCACTTAACAGTACAGTGGTTCCTATGACTCAACAAAGAAGAAAAAGAACTACGAAAGATCTAAGTCTTTGAGCTCCATAGGCTTCATGCGATGTCTTCTCTTGTCATAGTCTTCAATGTGAATGTCTTCATATACCACCTTTGACTTCAATGTCTTCATACATTTTTAGGGGTCATCTCTGGTAGGAAAACCGAATCAATGAGGGACTTCTACCTGTGTTATCCTGCAATTCTCACAAACACATTGGTCCCTCAACTAGGTTTGTCGTTAATACTCCAAAACCAACTAGGGGTGGCACTAGATGCACTTACAATCTCCCCCTTTTTGGTGATTGATGACAAACTAGTTGAAGTTTTCAACGGGGAATATAATATGTGAAATTGTAAAGGATAAGGAATTGTCTTCATAAGTTGCAAGGGCTCCCCCTGAAGATGTGCATATAAGTAGTTTGCTTTTGGAATGCAAATGCACATGGCAGGTTGTGCTTGTGGAGATCCTTTTCAACTTATGATGACAATCCACTATGCATGAAAAGGGTATGTGAAGATAATGACATGCATAAAGGAAAATGGACGTCTGCAAAATGATCTAAGTGCGGAATTTATCGTCGCACATGTAGAATTTATCATCGCATCACAAGGTGGAAAATAGGTAGCAGACGACCATCGAGTTTTAAGTGTTACAACTCAAAGAACCAAATGTATCAAAATGAGAGTTGTAAACACGAAGCAAAATATAAAGCACCCGCCCATATGGACCCACTTGAAGACTATCAAACTCAGCTTCTCCCCCTTTTGTCAGTAAGGACCAAAAAGGTTTGAAGACATAGAGCATCTACTCGTTCCCATGAAGAGTAGGTGAAGCAGCAGGGTCATTGGTGGTGTTTGGCGGTGCAGAAGAGCTTGGAGCAGAGTCGAAGCGTGCTGAAGGAGGTGGTGGTGAAGTAGCATCGTCTTCATCCTTGATCACTCTGGCATTCACAGTTGCAGCAGAGGAAGAGAACTCAGAGTCTTCAAGAGATGGAGTTCGTCGCAGCACTGCCCTTCGAGGAGGTGTGGAGTCAAACTTGAAGCGCTCAGTGAAGCCATCCTCTTGAAGATCATCTTCAGAACACATCAGTGTCAGCCCTTTCCATGTGCGGCGAGAGGTTTCATGGGCAACAAAAGCATTCTTGGTGGCAAGATTGCGAATGTGATTAACATCCACCAAGAGGCTTTGCATTTTACGCTTCAGCCAGTCATGATGCCTATCCTGTTTCTGATGAAGAGCCACAAGAAGCTCTCGGTCATTGAGAACACGAGTGCGCTTCTTGGGTCGTGGAGCAGTTGTACTATCAGTGGCTTCAGTGAGAGCAAGATGCGGTGCACGTGTAGTGCCAGCCAAAGGATACACACGAGTGACTTCTTCAACTCCTTCAATGTTCTGAGAAAAACTCTGATGCTCTGCATTCTAAAGACTTAGGGGTTCCTTGGCAGGCTCAGGATAGATGGCTTCAATCGACATATCCACATCAGGCAGAAAAATCCGATGATTGCGAGCAGATGGCTGATATGAGATAGTGGAGTGAAGTTTGATCAGCCACATGACCCATGGGGCGTAGAACTTCAAGCCAAACAGATCAAAGCCTGATGCAGCAAGTTGGCGAATGAAGAAGTCTTATGCATTGAAGCATTTTCCATGAAGAATATAGAAGACCAAAGTCTTCATTGCACCTTCAAGCTTGGCATGTGGAGAGTGCCCTTTGATGGGCCAGAGAGTTCGCCTTATGATGTGATAAATAGTCCTTGGCAGATACTCTAGGTCTTCAACAAAGAACTCTTTGGGATATGCAGCATCTTGGGGTAATGGCTTCATCATACTGAGCATCTGACTCATGTTGGGTTCAGGCTTTTGAAAGTTGCTCTCCACAGCTTCACTGTGAAGTTGACAGCCGGATTCGTAGAGATCTCCGGGAGTGGGCGGACCAGTGAGCTCAATGATGTCAAAGGATTTGGCTTTGTGATGAACGTTTCCTGTCATCCACTCCAGGACCCAAGTCTTCGGATCTCTGTTATACCCGCGGATGTGAAGTGTGGCATAGAATTGGAGCAGCAACTCTTCATTCCAATGCTGTTGGTCAGTGATGAATGGCAGCAATCCAACTTCTTTGAAGCAATCCAGAGCTTCTTCCAGACAGGGCAGACCAGCTATAGCTTCAATGTCAAGACGCTTGTGTGGGAAGATGCGACCTTGATTGTATAGAATGCATGAGTAATAGCTTCGCTGCGGATAGCTCTAGAACCGATCAGATGATATTCTTTCCCTTGAGTAGGGGTTCCTGGAGCTATTGAAGAATGTGTTGTCTGCTCTGAAGCCATTGATATTGAAGGATCCAGGTGCTGATGCAGGACCTGGGAACCTGGGCAATCTTGGGATTGGCTTCTGTACCTGAGGCATGTGCTCAACATGATAGTCGAACTGGGGACCGGCAGCAGGTGCAGGAATAGAAGCAGTGGGATCAGTGGCTTCGCTGACTTCTGATGCTTTTGTTGGGGAGGGCTCCACATTAGCTTCAGCCATGACAGCGTCAGTGGCTTCATTGGTGGTGGTGGTGGCAGCCTCAACGTTTTCAACCTCCACTTGACGAGCTGGAGGGTCAGACATAATCACGTTCTCCTCGAGAACCGCTTCTTGGTGGGACAGGGGAGTAGCAGCTTGTGGGACTTCTTCATCCGCTGATGCAGCCGGAATGTCTTCAGCAGTTTCAGCTTCAGACGCAGAGACTGTAGGCCTAGGTCCTTTGCGAAGCCCGCGCAACGCAGGCGACGCCTATGTAGTTGGAGTTGGCTGGGCCTCAAAGTCTTCTTCCTCTTGTGGGTGATTAGCCCATGAAGCATCCTGAGCGATTGGCGTCAGAGGACGACCAATGCTGATGAGTTCGCTGTGCTCGAGCTGAGGAAGGACTGCACCATCTTCTACATGGTCATGTTGACAAATGTCTTCAGCAGCGATGGGATCAACTACTGGAAAGTCTTCAGCTTCATGAGCCTCTGTGAAAGCAGGCTCATGGATTGTCAGTTGGCGTTCAGCGTCAGGACGAACCATGGAAATGGGTTCAACTATCAAAGGCTCTGTGGGAGCAGGCCGATCTTTCTTGGTCTTCCTCTTCTTTTTCGAGGGGGCAGTAGGAGAGGCTTCAGGATGTTTCCTCTTCCTGGCTTCAGCCTCAGCAGTCCTCGTCTTCTTGAGCTCTGAAGTGGTTGACCGGCTTTTTCGCTTCGAGCCAGTCATTCTAGTTGGGAAGACAATGGGATCTGCTTCCTGCCTTGGTGCGTCAGGTTCAGCCATAGCGGGCTTCTTCATCTTCTTTGCAGCCATCCTGGGGTCGATGCCAGGATGCCCAAGGGCCTTGCGCTTCTCAGCCTCATTGTAGGCCTGCACACATTTGTCAGCCAGAACCTTCATGCGCTCACGAGAACCCTGAGCTTCTGCACGTTTCTTGAGAAAGGCTTCCTTGAGCTCGTGCAGCATAATCTTGAAGTTCTTCACCTCTTGCACGCTGAGCTTGGCCATATGCTTCTTGAACTGAGCCTTTTCATAGTCAATCTTTTGCTTCAGTTCAACAATGCGCTGGGTGATAGCTAACTCTGAAGCAATGGCGCCATGGAAGGCGACACTGAGGCCAATGGGTAGTTGCAGATCGTTGAAGCTGATGTTTGGCGTGTCAAACCATTCATCAATGAAGTTGTGGATGATTGTTACATCAAAGAGAGGCAGATCATTGAAGATTTCTGCTTCTTCTTTGCTCTTGATGAGTTGCTCAAGAGCGTCATCTGCAAGATCTTCATCACTTGATAGATCAATGGCATCATTGCGTAGAATGGCAGCAGCTGTTAGCTCTTGGCCGGTGTGTGGCAGAGGCATCTTGACCTTCTGGGGCTTGGAGATGCGTGACAAATCTTCAGACTGCACACTGTCTTCAGGAGGTGCAGTTGCCAGTGGCTTCGCCCGTGAGAGTTTTGGAGCAGAGGCAGGCTTTGAAGCTTTTGGCTCCTTCTTTGGCTTCGGTGCTGCAGGCGCTTCATCTGATTCAGCGTCATCTGCAAGCTCGTTCACGGCTGTCCCTTGAACCAAGATGTGGGTGATGAGACCTTCAAGGTTGTAGAAAGGACCGACGACATTGGGTTCTGCATCACGTGTGCCGTCAGCCCTTGGAGCAGAAGGACCAGGGTTGAAGTCTAGTCCAATGTCTTCTTGTTTTGCTTTGCTGAGTTCTGGGCAAACTGGAAGTTGCGCTTGAACAGAATGTCGTCACGACACCATAGCAGGGACGATGGGTCAGCATCCACAGGTTGTGGTCCACGGACCATGCAGGGATAGAAGCCTTGTTCAATGGCTTCATCTCTGGTCCTGGGTTGAAGATTTTTGTAGAGGATGTCTCCCCATGGTCACTTGATGGCATTCTTTTCAGCATATTCCTTGGTCACAAATCTGTACTTGAACCTAAACCCGGGCATGGGCAGCCCGGCCCGATGACCCGGCCCGAGCCCGGCCCGAAAAAATCGGGCCGGGCCGGGCCGGGCTTGACATTCGGGCCGGGCTCAGGCTTTGATTTGCAGCCTGAAAGATAGTTCGGGCCGGGCTCGGGCTTCAATTTTCCTATATTTTGGGCCGGGCTTTCGGGCTCCGGGCCGGGCTTGCACATGCGCGTACTAAAAAATAGTATTCGGGCCGGGCTTTCGGGCTTCGGGCTTGATTTTGGGCCGGGCTCGGGCTTGAAAATATGGAGTATTTCGGGCTTCGGGCCGGGCTCGGGCTTGAACAATGAAGGTCGGGCTTTTACAAGCCCGGCCCGAAACCCGGCCCGGCCCGACGTGTGCCCAGGTTTACTTGAACCACTGTTCTGCCCAATAGCGTTGAATCCATTGGATTCGTGTCTTGCGTTGATTGTAATCCTCTTCGGGATCTCTCTTGTACAGCTCTGAGAGGTCATCGGGCAGATCTCTTGATGTCTCTCCTCGACGCTTTCTGCCACCCTTCCTTGCTGATTTTTCCGAAGCCATGAACCTTAATCTGAAAGGCTTCAATACATTCAGAGGCTTCAAAGGTTTTCGCTTGCTGGACAAACAGGAACTGGCTTCGGGAGAATTTATGTGATGCTGTAAGAATTCTGCAAATGAATGCAGACTATGAGAACCAAAGGATTCTCCCACGGACATGTACCTGTTACAACATTAAGGTCCGAGGGAAGGGGAAGAGGTCATATGCATTCTCAGAAGATTTTGAAGATAAATCAGTTTAGAAGACATTGACCTCATCGTGCGAAGACATTCACTCATAGATAAGGAGTTGGTTCCAGATTTGTATGAATCCACGGATCAGTACAAGTGAGGAATCTAACTACTTTGTGAAGCATAAGTGAATATACTAGGCATGTTATGAGATGCAATATGAGAGAGATCTAACTTGTGTGAATAGAAACTGCTTGTGGTAGAAAGTGACAAAGCCATAGGATCAACGGTGCCGTAAAAAGGAAGTTTTATTTACCACACTAAGAACTGCTAGACGGAGTGGAAGAGGAGGCCGAGCAGTTCGATCTTCCGTGCCCTAACTTGGCGACGGAGGACACCTACGGCGACGGCGGAGAGGACGATGTCCGCGGTCGGCGTGAAGACGGCGTCGGAGAGGTTGCGGCAGCGAAGCGCTTCGTCGCCGGCATCGTCGAGTGCTAGCGGTGGCGCTAGGGTTTGTGCAAAAGGGGAAGAAGAGATAATGACTGTGGTGAGGCGTGTATTTATAGGTACAGGGGCGGCACTACATTATTACACAGGTGCCCCTGGCGATTCACATCTGATGGGCACGTGGCCGTCATGCAGCATATCGGGGGTTGTTCCACGTCCCATGCACGCCTGGATTGTTGGGTGGTCGTTCCCACTTCTCCGGGTTTCAGGTGAAGGAATGAGCATTGAAAACAGACTTAATTGTTGTCTCTGTATCTTCTGCTGACAAGGACGCAGAGAAGACATTCGACAGTTTCAATAGAATGCATATGATTTGGAGAGGTAGAGTCTGAGATAGAAAGCATAGGGAGGTTAGGGTCTGATCACATTCACTTAGTTCAAAAGATTCAACAAGAAGACATAGCTATAAGTGAATGCTGTAGAGGACAGAACACTAGTATATGTATATATATAATCAACATAGTGAAGATAATCATGAAGACATGTTGAGATTGAAGCCAAAACAAATGTGAAGACATAGCTAATGTACCACCATGAGTGAAGCACTTCAAACAGAAAGTTTGGTGGTGGCTTTCGGGTGGTAGGTGCGACATATGCCAACGGGTGGCTTATCATTGTGGGAGCCAATAAGACGTCGCCGGTGCCTGGAAACGGGATGAGGCGAAGACATGCACGCCGGCGAATCTTACCCAGCTTCAGGGCTCTCCGTGGAGATAACACCCCTACTGCTGCTCTGCGGGGTCTCCGCATGATCACTAGATGAATAAGTAGCTACACGATGCTCCTTGAGCTGTTTGGCGAGAGGAGGAAGAAGGGCAAGGCTTGCTCTCTTCTCCTCCCTATGTGGTGTCTAAAACTAGCAGGGATCGATCTCTCTTTGCATGGATGCCCCGGGGGGTTTATATAGGCCTACCCCCCGGGGGTACAATGGTAATCCTGCTGGGCGCGGGGCCCAGCCGTCTGTGTCTACGCTCTCCGGCTTCTGCGCCGGCTGCTGGGGCCCGCCGGCCTGTGGGTCCCGCCGGCTGCCGGCTCCTTGGTCGACAGGCAGGCCCCACTGTCCAGGGCCTTGTCGGCGGCTGGTTACTGTTGCTTAATCTTGGTGACGAGGGCTTCACCGAGGTGGGCATGGCTACAGTGCCGCCGCCCGGCGGGCGATCGCTGTAGCCTCACCGCGTCTTGTCTCCTTAATGGGGCGTCTTCTTCGAGGGAGGTGGCAAGCCGGCTGTGGGGAGCCGGCTCTATCTGGGGCCGACTGGGGGAGGCCTGGCCGCCTTTGGGTGTCTCTCTGCCCGAAGGGGCCCACCGCCCGTGGGCCGCGCCGGCGGTCCATCGTGGTTGACATCAGGGTCATCGTGGCGACAGTGCCGCTCCGGACGGGTCATGGCCACCCGTACGGCGCACTGTGCCAGGCATGCTCCAGGATTCGGGGGTGGCAGGCTTCACTGTAGCCACGCCCCGTCACAACGCCGTTATGTGGATGCAGACTTCGAGGGTACGATCTTGACCGCTTTATGGGAGCCAGCTTCTTGGAGTCGGCCCTCTCGCGGCCGGCTTCTCGGAGCCGGCCCTCCCGCGGCATTTCTTCATGAGGGCTGAAGTCGGGCCGCCTTCCGATAGCCGGCCTGGAGACAGCCGGCAAGGGGAAGGCGGCCCTGTCTTGGATTCTTGAGGGCCGAATCGGCTCGTAATTTTTTCAGAAGGGCCAGGGGGAGCCTACTAGGCTACCCATGGTTATTTACTCCGACAGTAGTCCCCGAAGCTGATCGAGCTTCGAGGCGGACAAAGGGACGAGAAGCTAGGTGAGCTTCCTATCCCGAGGGGCCGGCTTTTGCGTGTGCGCGCCGTCATCGGAAAGCTCCGTTTCTTTTAGGCGGGAACGTGGGTTGCCCTGCGAGCTGGCCCCATGGCACTCCGCGGGCCATGTGGCGAGGAAGTCCTGCCAACGCACGCGTGCGACAGGACGCCGCCGTAGGCCCGGGCCCGCCACTCGCGGGCCTCGGTCCGAGCGCGGATCTTCTGTGGCCCACATGGACTGCTCGCCTCCCCGCGGCGGTTTTATTCTGCCATCAAGGCACAATAATCATGGGACGTGGGGGAGTGGGCGCAGTTGATCCCCACGTTCCCCCATGCTGCGCCTCCTCGGCTCCGCCGCGCGGTCTATAAGTAGGAGGAGGAGGGGGAGCGGCAGAGGCTTGAGCGCTCTCCCTCACTCCGCCCCTTCTCGCCCTCCTTCTTCTTCTCTTCGCCGCAGCAACTCTTCGCAGCGCCGTTCCGCCGTCGCTTCATCTTGCTCCCCGCCGCGGCAACCCTTTGCCGCGCCATTTCGTCGTCGCTTCGTCTTGCTCCCTGCCGCATTGCTCCCATGGCATTGTTGAGCTCGTGGGATGGCTCCAACGTCCACAAGGACCACGTCGAGTTCCTCTGCTGGATGCGGCGTCTGCCCGGCGAGAACCTAGTGCGGGTTCGTCAAGCACCGGCGAGGGAGATTTCGCCGGCATCGGAGGAGGGCGAGCGGGTGATCTTCCGCTCGCACTGCCTGCGCGGCTTCGGCCTCCTGGCGAGCGGATTCCTTCGAGCCTTCCTCGAATTCTACCACCTCCAGCCGCATCACCTCACGCCCAATGTGGTGATGCTGTTGTCGGCCTTCGTCACCCTGTGCGAGGGTTTTCTTGGAGTTCTCCCCACGCTCGAGCTCCGGGGGGAGTTCTTCCAAAGCAAGCTCGGCACCGTCGTCGCGAGCGAAAACAATCCGTTCCCGTCCATTCCGCTGATCCAGTCGGTGAAGCTTTGGAAGAAGTCTTATTTTTATGTGAAGAACGTCGCCCAGCAAGGCGACTACGTCAACCTGCCGGCTTACGTAGCCGGCCCGCCGGCTGGGAGGCAACCTTCGTGGAGCTACCGGGCCAGGTCGCTGTCTCAGGCCGGGAACGCAGCCGTCTCCCGGCTTCGGGTGATGATCCAGTCGGAGGGCCTGACCGGGGCCGACTTGGTGGCTGCCTTCATGGAGCGCCGGGTTCGTCCGCTCCAAGGCCGGCCTCACATGATCTGCCAGATGAGCGGCCGCTTCGACCCGTTTCCGCTGAGCACTAGGGAGATGCCTCACGCAGAGGTGTCTTACATGGTGAATTACATCTCCAACTGCAAGCTCACCGAGGATTGGCGATACGGCAAGGAGCCGTATTCCCGCGCCAACCCTCCGCCTTCCGTAAGTTCTTTCTTATTTTCTTCCTTTTTGTAGCCGGCCTCATGATAGCCGACTCTTGATCAATTGGTTTGCTTTTAGCAGAACCCTCTTCTTCCGCCGACAGCCGGGGCCGCGGGGGTAGAGTGCCAGCTCCTCCCCGACCGCACGGTGGACGACGCCGACGATCCGGACCTGGGAGCGGCCGCCATGGAAGACGCCATCGTGGGGGAAGGCGACGAGGCCGGAGGCGCGGGACTCGGGGCCAGCTTCGAAGACTGGCCGGACGACGACAAGGTCGAAGTCGCCCCGCACCGCCAGCTGGCGCCTGATCATCAAGGCGCGGGCTCGTCCGCCGTGCCGGCTGCCCGTGGCGGCGCGCAGAAGCGTCGGGCCGCATCGACCTTCTTCGGCAGCCGGCTGAAGAAATCCAAGGCTTCCACGGCGGTGACCAAGCGGGATGAGGCGGCTGCGAAGGTGGCCCGCTTCCGCAAGGTGGTGAAGCAGCCGCAGGCGGTCTCTGCGTAAGTCATTGAATGTCTTGCGTATATATTTTTTTGTCTTTTTCGTCCGAAGCTCTTCTAAACCTTTCTTTTCTTGCCGGACAGGGCGCCGCTTTCTCTCGAGCGAGGTCCTGGCGGCTCCGTAGTCGGGCCGGCTGGAGGGTCCTCAAGCTCCCGCCGCGTGGACCCCCGCGCCGACCTTAGGGAGGCCACGGAGCGGAATGCGTGGGAGGCGCGGGAGGAGCGGGAGGCGGTGGAGCGAAGGACTGCCCAGGCGACGAAGGAGCAGGCCGACGCGGCGGCCAAGGCCCAGGCGAAAGCGGCAGCCGCGGAGACGGAGGCAGAGGCCTGCACAACCGGCCTCCGCTGCTCATTGTTCCCCTCCGCATCGTGGCCCCCAACATTCCCGTGCCCTCGTCGGAGGAGGTCGACCAAGGCCCACCGGTGATGGAGGGGCGGGAGGACCACGTGATCTTCGTGGAGGGGGCGTCGCAGACGACACCGACTGGAGCAGGCCAAAGCAGCCAATCAGCTGCGGCGCCAGAGCAGCCGTCCAGGGGCGAGCCAGAAGCAGGGGCCGGCCTCGAGGTGCAGCCGGCATTGCGTCGGCGTGCAGGGGGTGGCGCCTCCGCGCTGGAACCGCACCGAGCAGCGGGCGCCAGCCAGACGGCGGAGGCCCTGGAGGCGGCCGGCGCCAGCATGTCCGAGTGGACTCCCAGCGGGGGGACGGGCGAGCTGAACGCGGCGGCCCAGGAGGTCCGGAACCGGCTTCAAGCTCAGGCCGCCTCGCTGCAGCGATACACTCAAGAGTTTCTCTCGACGCGGGCCGTCATCCGGGTGAGTCTTCTGGCCTTGGTTATTTTGTTCTTTTGGTTTCTTCCGTGCGGGCGCGTCAGCGCACCCACTGGGTGTAGTCCCCGAGTTCTGAGCCGGCTGCTGCGCAGGCGGCTTGGAACTTACTAGGTTCTGACAACTTAACTTATCCTTTCTTCCTGTATAATCTTTCAGGAGTATCACAACCTCCATGCAGCCGCCTTCAACTCCCAGGCTCAGGAGCTGGGCAGGAGAACCGAGGACCTGACCAGCAGCCGGAGTGCGTATTTGTTTCGTTCATCTCCTGTGGGGGCGCATCAGCGCACCCACTGGGTGTAGTCCTCGAGATTCGGGCCGACTGCTGAGTAGCCGGGTCAGATCTTCCTTGACGACTTCACCTTATTAATTTCCTTTGTCTTCATGCTTGCAGGAGCCAATGCCGACTTGAGGGAGCAGCTCAGCGGGGCCCAGGCCGCCCTTCGCGCCAAGGAAGCCGAGTACAGTGCCTTGGTCCTGGAGCGTGACCGCCTGGTCAAGAAGTTGGCCGACCAGGAGGAGAGCCATAAGGCGGCCCTGAAGAAGGCGCAGGACAACGAGGACGCCCTGAAGGCCGAGTTCGAGACCGAAGCGGCGGGCTGGGCTGAAACGAAGCCGGCGCTGAGCGAGGGCTTCAGCCGTATCGAGGATCTGATTGACGGTAAGACGCCTTCTTCACTCCCTGCTTGCCCTTTGATCCCTGATTTGTGTTCTGACTTGTGCTGCTTTTTGTTCTCTGTGCAGACTACTTTCCGGGCTACTCCATCTTCGCCACCCAATCCATCGAGGCCCATCGCGAGGCACGCCGGCAGGCGGGGGCTGAAATCGCGCCGGACGCAAGCCGGACGCTCAAGGAGCAGCTCTTGGCAGTCGAAGCCCGGCTGCAGCCGGCTCACCGTATGCTCCGCCGCCTCCAGCACGCCGGGGCGCAGGTGTTGGCCGCCCTCTGGCCAAGCGAGACGATTCCCCGCACCCCGAATCGGACTGCCGACTGGCTGGAGGTGGCGGTTGGCCGCTTCGAGGCCTGGAAAGCGTCGGCAGCCCGGCTTGGAGCTGGGCGGGCGCTGGAGTTCGTCTGAGCCTGGTATCCGGGGCTGAACCAGGACCAGCTGCGCACATGGCGGCTGGAGGCCGACGAAGAGTTGGAGGAGGTGCGGCCGGCTATCGCTCAGCGCGCTTCGACGATCGCCGAGTGTACTGACATCAGCGTCTTCACTCCTGAGATCAATGACGACAGTGTTGCCCAGCCGAAGGAGTGGTTCGGGCTGGACCCGGTAGCGGGTGAAGACTCGGCAGAGGAGATCACCTCCAGCGATGAAGGCGAAGACGACGAAGGAGAGGAAGGCGAAGACGTTGAGCCGACTGGTGAAGCGGGCAGTCAGCCTCAGCCTGATCGTGTCTCCGGCAACAAGGCACGTGCTAGCGCGCCCTCTGCGGGAGGCGGTGATCATGCCGAGGTTCGCCAGCCAGCCACTCCTCCAGCTGGCACTGCCGTCTCCACCAACCTGCCCAACTCGCCAGTCGCTCCCTTGGCCTAGTCTGCCGTCCTTGTTTTTTCCTGCTTGTTGCCTTTTGAACAACTTTATTAAACTTGCGCAGTTCCACCCACTGGGGGTGTATTCGAACTATGTTGAATGCTGGCCTTTTGAAGGTCTTTTATGTAAATATTATTGTGTGTTTGGTTTCCATTCATGTATGCTTTTTATCCTTAGGCTGTTTCCTTTGCCGCCTTCCCCTTCTGGGAAGGCAAGTACTCGAGCTTTCTTAGATTGGAGCGAGGTGAATGGAAGCCGGCCGGCCGGCTACTCTGGTAGCCGGTCGGCGGTGGGAGAAAAACCGGCTTTTGTTATATTAGTCCGTTAATCCCTAGCCGTTTTTCGTGTGGGCACCCATTCCTGCCTTTATCTCTTGCCAGCCGGACAGCCGGTTCTTCAAACTGCGACATTTGGCAAGAGAAGGCTTGGGAGCCGGCACACTACTTGTCTGACTGCGGGTAGGACTTCTAATATAACTCCAGGCGGCCAGTCCCCGGGCCGACTAGTCGAACCCGGTGCCGGACGGAAAAAGTGAATGCAATGACAAGGCCATAAGCATGATACTTTTCATTCATAGATAAAAGATGGCAGTCCCCGAGCTCTCCTCGGGGGGCCTATTGTCTCGTACTTTAGTAGAAAAGTTAGCGTGATACATACTGTATTTCAGCTGTAAAACCTTCGGAGGAGGTTGGCGTTCCATGGTCGTTCCGACTCCTTGCCGGAGTCGTCTCTCTTTCGTGCCTTCGGCTTCTGTGCGTCGATCGGGTAGTAGGAGTCCTTGCCTAAGGCTCTGCGGATGACGAAGGGGCCCTCCCAAGGGGCCGAGAGCTTGTGCTGGCCGGCTGTTCGCTGGATCAGCCGGAGCACAAGATCGCCCTCTTGGAAGGATCTTGGCTTGACCTTCCGGCTGTGGTAGCGGCGCAGGCCCTGCTGATAGATAGCGGACCAGCTGAGGGCTAACAGCCGGCCTTCCTCCAGCAGGTCGATGCCGTCTTCTCATGCTTCCTTGGCCTCGGCTTCCGTGTAGATGGTCACCCGAGGCGAGTCGAACTCGATGTCAGTTGGGATGACCGCCTCGGCACCATATACGAGGAAGAAAGGAGTGAAGCCGGTTGACTTGTTTGGTGTAGTGCGCAGACTCCAGAGGACGGCGTAATCCAAATGCACCATATACGAAGAAATGTGCCAAGGCTCCCTTGGCGAAATTCGTGCCATTGTCGGTGATGATGTTGTGTGGTATGCCGTACCGAGTTGTTATATCTGCGATAAACGTCACGGCAGTCGGCCCATTCAGCTTCTTGATCGGCTTTGCCTCAATCCATTTGGTGAATTTGTCCACGGTGACAAGCAGATGTGTCATGCCGCCGCGCGCCATTTTGAATGGGCCCACCATGTCCAGTCCCCAAACGGCGAAGGGCCAAGTGAGGGGAATGGTCTTGAGTGCTGAAGCCGGCATGTGTTACTTGGAGCTGAAGAGTTGGCACCCTTTGCAATGTTTAACTAACTCCTTGGCGTCATCCAAAGCAGTCGGCCAAAAGAAACCATGGCGGAAGGCTTTGGCGACGAGTGATCTTGAGGCCGCATGGTGGCCGCATTCTCCTTGGTGGATGTCTCTGAGGATTGCAATGCCCTTCTCTTGCTCGACGCATCGCTGGAGGACCCCAGTGACACTGCGCTTGACGAGTTCTCTGTTGACGATTGTGCATGCTCCGGCTCGGCGTTGGACTTGTCTTGCCTCTACTTCGTCAACCGGCAGATCTTGGTTTATTAGGAAGTTGAGGATGGATTGAGCGCATGATGGAGCTGCGACCTCTTCTATTGCCAAAACGGCTACTGCGACCAGGGCGGGCGGGCTGGGCGGTGAAATGCTTGAGTCGGCCGCCGCCTGCTGTGTTGGTGTAGTCTCTGGGCCGACTACCGCAGTCCCCGAGCCGGGTGTGGCAGTCCCCAGGTCGGGCGTAACTACGGAAGTCCCCAAGCCGCCTGCTGATGCCCCCTGGCCGACTATCGAAGTCCCCGGGTCGCCTTCTTGGTTCTTCGAGCCGGACCCGGCTGCGTCGGGGTCAGGTGGCACGAAGATGGAATCAGACTCTGGAGACGGCTTGATAGACGGCTTGAGGAGGCGTTGTAGAGAGACACCGGTTGGTATTGCTTGCCGAGTGGAGCCTATTCGAGCCAGGGCATCAGCTGGCTTGTTGTCGGCTCGTGGTACATGGAGGAACTCGCATCCTTCAAAATACCCGCTGACCTGCTGAACGAGGAAGCGATAGCTTGCCATATTTGCGTCCTTGGCATCCCAGTCGCCGGATGATTGCTGGACCACCAAGTCCGAGTCGCCATAACATAGGATCCGGCGAATGCCGAGTTCTTTGGCAAGTCGGAGCCCGTGTATGAGCGCCTCGTACTCGGCCACGTTGTTGGAGGCAGCAAAGTGAATTTGCAGCGTGTATCTGAGCTTGTCCCCTTTGGGAGAGGTGAGGATGACATCGGCTCCCAAGCCGGTGCGCATCTTGGACCCACCGAAATGCATGCGCCAATGAGTGGAGTCGGGAGCCGGCGGTAGGTACTGGGTCTCGGCCCAGTCGACGAGGAAGTCGGCCAATGCTTGGGACTTGATGGCGGTGCGAGGCTGGTAGAAGATCGTGTAGGGGGCCAGCTCGATGGCCCATTTCGCCACCCAGCTGGATGCATCCCGGCTGCCTATGATCTTGGCCAGCGGGGCAGTGCATACAACCGTGATGGGATGCTCTTGGAAGTAGGGCTTCAGCTTCTTGGCGGCGAAGTAAACGCCGTAGCACATCTTCTGGTAGTGCGGGTAGTTCTGCTTCGAGGTAGATAGCACCTCGCTCAAATAGTACACCGGCCTCTGGACCGGCTGGGCTCGGCCTTCTTCTGGGCGCTGGACTACGATGACGGTGCTGACCACCCGGCTGGTTGCGGTGATGTAGAGGAGCATGGGCTCTTTCTTAGTTGGCACCGCCAGGACAGGCAGCGTGGCCAGCATCTTCTTCAGCTCGTGAAAAGCTTGGTCGGCTTGGTCATTCCACTCGAAGTGGTTGGTCTTCTTCATGAGGCGGTAGAGGGGAAGAGCTTTCTCTCCGAGCCGGCTGATGAAGCGGTTCAGGGAGGCCAAGCATCCGGTAAACTTCTGTACGTCTCAAAGTTTCGTGGGAATCGCCATTCTCTCAATGGCCTTGATCTTTACTGGGTTGCATTCGATGCCGCGTTCGGAGACCAGGAAGCCTAGGAGCTGGCCGGATGGCACTCCAAACACGCATTTCTCGGGGTTAAGCTTGATTTGGAACCGGCGTAGGTTCTCAAATGTTTCCTTGAGGTCTTCCAGCAAGGTGCCGCGCTTCTCCGTCTTCACCACAATGTCGTCTACGTAGACGTGGGCATTTCTGCCGAGTTGCTTGAGGAGGCACTTCTGCATGCAACGCTAAAAAGTGGCACCGGCATTTCTCAAGCCGAATGTCATAGTCAAGTAGCAGAAGGCTCCGAATGGCGTGATGAAGGCGGTCTTCAGGCGGTCTGCCGGATCTAACTTTATCTGGTGATACCCTGAGTAAGCATCCAAGAAACTCAACAGCTCGCATACGGCTGTGAAATCTATTACTTGGTCAATCCTTGGCAGGGCAAATGGATCTTTGGGGCAGGCCTTGTTGAGGCTCGTGTAGTCTATACACATGCGCCACTTGTTGTTCTTCTTTAGCACGAGGACCGGGTTAGCGAGCCACTCTGAAAGAAAACTTCCATAATAAAGCCGGCTTCCAGAAGCCGGGCTATCTCCTCTCCCACAATCCTGCGTTTCTCCTCCGACAGTCGGCGGAGGGGTTCTTTGACCGGCTTTGCGTCTTCTCGGACGTGTAGTTTGTGCTCGGTGAATTCCTTCGGAACACCCGGCATGTCCTTGGGGGACCATGCAAAGATGTCCCGATTCTCACGGATGAAATCGGCGAGCTCGCCTTCCTATTTGCTGTTTAGGTTTGCCCCGATGACGGCAAACCTCTCTGGGTGCTCGGGGTCAAGAGGTATCTTCTTCGTCTCCTTGGCCGGCTGGAAAGATCCTTGAGCATCATGCTCTTTGGGATCGGGGGACAAGGCCGACTGCTTGCCAGCCATGGCCATGACTCGGTCCATCATCTTCTTTTCTTCGGCAATCACAAGGGACTCGGCCAGCCGGCTGCTGGCTGCTGCGCACTCAGAGGACTTCTTGTAATCGCCGGCTACGGTGATGACGCCTTTGGTGCTTGGTATCTTCATCTTGAGGTATGCATAATGGGGAACTGCCATGAACCTGGCCAAGGCAGGTCGGCCAAGCAATGCATGGTAGGGGCTCTCCAGGTCCACCACTTCAAACCAGATCGCCTCCCGGCAGAAATGCTCCTTGTCCCCAAAAAGTACATCAATCTTGATCTTGCCAATGGGGGTGCAGGACAAGCCGGGTACGATGCCATGGAACACAGTCCGAGTAGGCATGAGTTGCTTCGTCTTGACATTCAGCTTCTCCATGGTGTCACGGTACATGATGTTGATGTTGCTCCCGCCGTCTATCAGCACGCGGGAGAAACGAGCAGCGCATCTATCCATTGCAAGGGTGGCATCCAAAACCAACGCATAAGAGCCGGGAGACGGCATCACCTCTGGGTGGTCGGTCCGGCTCCAGCTGATAGGTTTTTCTGACCAGTGCATGTGCTTGGCGGGGTTGGCAGCAACCATGCTGACTTCTTGGTGCTCTCGGCGTTTGCTGCGCCGGTCTTCGGTCTGGCTTGTAAAGATGACATAGGCGGCATGCTCATCGGGGAACTCATCATGCACGGCTCCGACTGTGGGCCGAGCGGCCGGCGGCTGTGGAGCTGGAGGCGGCGGACCAGCAGGCGGAGGCGGTGCGAGCCCTTCGCCTTTGGATATTCGGGTGACCCAGTGGCACTTTCGGGTCGTGTGGTTGGACGGCTTCGCGCCGCTGTGGAACTTGCACGGGGCGTCGAGAGTCTGCTCGTAGGAGAAGGCCGGCTGCCAAGCCGGCTTGCCGCCCCTCTGCTTCTTGGGTGCGGGCCGCGCTTCGGGATGCTCATCTTCGACTGTTGCCACCTGCCGACTGGTGGAGGGCGGCACGGGGCCCTTGCGCTTGTGGTCGTTCTGGTGTGGGCGTCGTCTGGAGTCCCCAGCCGGCGTCTTGGGCGCCGGGTTGAGTACCTTTCCGGACGCGTCTACCCGAAGTTCGGTCTTCATCGAGGAGTCGGCGGTGGTGTACTTGTCCGCTATGACCAGAAGCTCGTCGAGGGTAGTCGGCTCGTCGCAGAGGAGCTTTTGCTTGAGGAGGGTGCCTTCTCGGCACCCGGCAATGAAGTATTCTATGGCTTGCACCTCATGCACCCCTTCGCAAGAGTTGCGGAGCTCGGCCCAACGCGTGAGGTAGTCGCGAGTGGACTCGGCGGGGCCTTGTACGCACAAGGAGAGTTGTCTGGGCTTGGGAGCCCGCTTGTAGGTGCTAGTGAAGTTGCGGACGAAGGCTTCTGTGAAGTCTAGCCAGCTATTGATGTTGTATGGCTTGAGGCTGTTGAGCCAGGCCCGCGCCGTGCCCTGCAGCATGAGGGGCACGTACTTCACGGCAACGCGCCTATTGCCGTTGGCTATGCTAACCGCCATGGAGTAGTCGATCAACCAATCTTCCGGCTTCACGGAGCCATTGTACTTGGGCGTGTCTCTTGGGAGCGAGAACCCTTTGGGGAAGGGCTCGTCGCGGATGCGGGGGCCGAAGCAAGGCGGGCCTACATCGTCTTCTTCTTCTAGCACCAGAGATCGCGCCAGGCGGTCGATCCGATGGCGGGCGTCGTTCTCGCTGACTCCTTCGCGGCGACCTAGCCGGCCGCTGAGAGTCGGATGCGCAACAGGCGGCGGGGTGGGATATCTCTCTCCACGGGGCCGGGGAGGAGGCGGGTTGCCCCGCCACTCCACGGCCCGGGGGTGGCCTTCTGCGTCTCGCTCGATGGAGATTCAGGTTCGGCTTCGGCTGGCAGCCGGCTCTTTCTCGCGCCGCGCGCGGGTTTTGCCCGTAGTTGGCGTCCGGGACGTCGCGCCGTGATCTCGGCGCGGGGGAGGGCTTTCCGCGCGGGCGTCGGCTTCGTGTCGCCGCGCGGCCGCATCGATCAGCTGCTGGATGTGTCGGGTCATGTGGGGGAGTTCTTCGGCCCCCAGCCCATCCAGCTCGTCTACGGCCGCCTGGGCGGCGTGCAGGTTCTCGAGCGGAGTGGCGTAGACTGGACGATTGACTCCTAGCGTATCGGCGACGACAGCGCCGCGCTGTCTGACAACGCCGGCCCGGCTGGGCCCGCCTGGGGGCGGCGTGCCAAAGGCGGCGTGGTCGGCCTCGCGTTGGTGGGCCTCAGCGAGGCGTCTCATGGAAACCAACTTCCGGCCCTCCGCGAGGAGGGAAAGGCGGCGAGCTTCTAGTGCTTCAGCATCGGCATCGGCTGGGAGGGGGATGGACAAGTCGTGGACCGCCGCGTGCGGGGCGTCGTGGGCGCTTTCGTCGGAAGCGCCGCCGTGGCTGATGACCATCACCTCGGTGGTGACAGCGTCGTAGCCATCGGCCCGGGGAAGCGGGTCGTAGTAGATCGCGACGTCGGTAGGGAAAGTGTCGAGTGAGGCCGGGTCGGAGTCGACAGGCATCGGATCGGTGGAGCCAACCGACTCCAAGTCCACGATAGGTTCACCGGAGACGTGGAGCTGGCCGAGGAGGTTGACGAGGTGGTCGGTGCCCGCGTCGGAGGCGAGCTCGTCGGAGATGAGGGTCTTGTCAAGGAGATCGGTGAGGCCGCTCGCTGCGCAGACGTTGGTGACGTCTTGTAGCGCGTCGTGGCAAGCACCATCGGGCGTGCCGGGCTGGCTACGCTCGCGGGGGAGGAAGAGGGTTCCCGTCCAGAACAGGTCTCCGGACGACGGTGCACCTGGCCCCACGGTGGGCGCCAAATGTCGGGTGGTAGGTGCGACATATGCCAACGGGTGGCTTATCATTGTGGGAGCCAATAAGACGTCGTCGGTGCCTGGAAACAGGATGAGGCGGAGACATGTACGCCGGCGAATCTTACCCAGCTTCGGGGCTCTCCGTGGAGATAACACCCCTACTGCTGCTCTGCGGGGTCTCTGCATGATCACTAGATGAATAAGTAGCTACACGATGCTCCTTGAGCTGTTTGGCGAGAGGAGGAAGAAGGGCAAGGCTCTCTCTCTTCTCCTCCCTACGTGGTGTCTAAAACTAGCAGGGATCGATCTCTCTTTGCATGGATGTCCGGGGGGTTTATATAGGCCTACCCCTCGGGGGTACAATGGTAATCCGGCTGGGTGCGGGGCCCAGCCGTCTGTGTCTACGCTCTCCGGCTTCTGCGCCGGCTGCAGGGGCCCGCCGGCCTGTGGGTCCCGCCGGCTGCCGGCTCCTTGGTCGACAGGCAGGCCCCACTATCCAGGGCCTTGTCGGCGGCTAGTTACTGTTGCTTAATCTTGGTGATGAGGGCTTCGCCGAGGTGGGCATGGCTACAGTGCCGCCGCCGGGCGGGCGATCGCTGTAGCCTCACCGTGTCTTGTCTCCTTAATGGGGCGTCTTCTTCGAGGGAGGTGGCAAGCCGGCTGTGGGGAGCCGGCTCTATCTGGGGTCGACTGGGGGAGGCCTGGCCACCTTCGGGTGTCTCTCTGCCCGAAGGGGCCCACCGCCCGTGGGCCGCGCCGGCGGTCCGTCGTGGTTGACATCAGGGTCATCGTGGCGACAGTGCCGCGCCAGACGGGTCATGGCCACCCATACGGTGCACTGTGCCAGGCGTGCTCCAGGATTCGGGGGTGGCAGGCTTCACTGTAGCCACGCCCCGTCACATCGCCGTTATGTGGATGTAGACTTCGAGGGTACGATCTTGACCGCTTTATGGGAGTCGGCTTCTTGGAGTTGGCCCTCTCGCGGCCGGCTACTCGGAGCCGGCCCTCCCATGGCAATTTCTTCATGAGGGCTGAAGTCGGGCCGCCTTCCGATAGCCGGCCTAGAGACAGCCGGCAAGGGGAAGGCGGCCCTGTGTCTTGGATTCTTGAGGGCCGAATCGGCTCGTAATTTTTTTAGAAGGGCCAGGGGGAGCCGGCTAGGCTACCCATGGTTATTTACTCCGACAGTGGCGTTACCCACCGTATAGGAAGTATTAGACCCAGACACGGCGCACAATTATCGTGGCGCTCTAAAGTCAAATTCCACATTAATGTATTCACACTTAGAATGTATGTCTTCATTGATTGAAGATATACTTTTCTTCGGGTGTTGCACATTTAGGTCATCAATATGCATAAGTGTTAGGATGTGTGCCTAATCACAGGACATTTTAGGATTCCAAGATATTTAGCTCACACCGTAACTTGCAAAATCTCTTCTCATCCAAGGGCTTGGTGAAGATATCTGCAAATTGCTCTTCAGTGTTGACGTGTATGATATCAATATCTTCCTTCACAACATGATCTCTGAGAAAGTGATGACGAATTTCAATGTGCTTTGTCTTCGAGTGCTGAACTGGGTTGTTGGCAATCTTGATGGCGCTTTTGTTGTCGCAGTAGAGTGGCACTTGCTTCAGATGAATGCCATAGTCCTTGAGTGTTTGCTTCATCCACAGAAGCTGAGCGCAGCATGATCCAGCAGCAATGTATTCAGATTCAGCAGTGGAGAGAGATACACAGTTCTGCTTCTTTGAAGACCAACATACAAGTGATCGTCCCAGAAAATGACATGTGCCTGATGTAGACTTGCGATCCACCTTGTCACCAGCATAATCAGCATCCGAGAATCCAACCAGATCAAACTCTGAGCCCTTTGGATACCATAATCCTAGAGTTGGGGTGTGAGCCAAATATCGAAGAATTCGCTTCATAGCTAAATGATGCGACTCCTTTGGTGCCGCTTGGAATCAAGCACACATGCAAACACTAGGCATAATATCTGGCCTAGATGCACATAGATAAAGTAAAGAACCAATCATGGAGCGGTATACCTTTTGATCGAACTCTTTACCATTGTCGTCGGGACCCAGATGATGTTTGGCTGGCATTGGCGTCATGAAGCCTTTGCAGTCTTGCATACCAAACTTCTTCAGGCAATCTTTGAGATACTTCTCTTGAGATATGAAGAAGCCGTTGCATTGCTGTCGTATTTGGAGACCGAGGAAGAACTTCAGCTCTCCCATCATGGACATCTGATATTGCTCTTGCATCATATATCCAAACTCTTCACTGTACTTCTGATTGGTGCAGCCGAAGATAATGTCATCCACATATATTTGGCACACAAACAGTTCACCATCATATATCTTCGTGAAGAGAGTGGGGTCGAGGGAACCAGGTGTGAAGCCTTTGCTCTTCAGGAAGTATTTGAGTGTGTCATACCAAGCCCGAGGGGCTTGTTTGAGGCCATACAGTGCCTTGTTGAGCTTGTATACCATGTCAGGATGTTTTGGATCTTCAAAGCCAGGCGGTTGTGCAACATACACTTCTTCTTCAATCTTGGCATTGAAAAAAGCACTCTTCACATCCATTTGATATAGAAGTATGTTATGATGATTTGCATAGGCCAGCAGTATGCGTATGGCTTGAAGTCGAGCCACGGGAGCAAATGTTTCATCGAAGTCAATGCCTTCCACTTGAGTATATCCTTGAGTAACGAGGCGAGCTTTGTTTCTGACAACTTGACCATGCTCATATTGCTTGTTGCGGTATATCCATTTGGTGCCAATTATGTTGTGCTTCCGAGGATCAGGACGCTTAACCAGTTCCCATACATTATTCAGCTCAAACTGTTATTCTCTCAATCTGCACTTCATTGGCAACACGAGGATGTACAGGGCGAAGATTTTGCTCTTGCTGATCATTGTCATTGTTAGTGGGATTGTCTTCAGACTGAGCATTGTCTTCAGGTTGATCAGGTGCGGAGATGATAAGTTCCTCTTCAGGTTGAGCTTCAGAGGGTATGATTTCTCCAGTTCCCATTAGCTTGATTGATTCGCTGGATGGAACTTCATCTAGCACATTTGGCAGGTGCTCTCTTTGTGAACCGTTAGTCTCATCAAATCGCACATCCACTGTTTCAACCACTTTATAGAGAAATAGATTGAAGACTCTGTAGGAGTGCGAATCCTTTCCATATCCAAGCATAAAACCCTCATGTGCTTTTGGTGCAAATTTTGAAGTGTAATGTGGATCCTTGATCCAGCACCTGGCACCAAATACTCTGAAGTAACTGACATTTGGCTTCTTGCCAGTAAGGAGCTCATAAGATGTCTTGTTCAGAAGCTTGTGAAGATAAGCATGATTGATTGTATGGCATGCAGTATCAATGGCTTCAGGCCAGAATTTTCTTGGGGTCTTGTATTCATCTAGCATCATTCTGGCCATCTCAATGAGTGTTCTGTTCTTGTGTTCGACGAAGCCATTCTGCTGTGCCGTGTACGGGGCTGAGAATTCATGTGTGATGCCCAAGGTATCAAGATATGTATCAAGGCTAGTGTTCTTGAATTCAGTGCCATTGTCACTTCTGATGTGCTTTATCTTGGCGCCATAATTGTTCATAGCTCGACTGGCGAAGCGTTTGAAGACATCCTGCACTTCAGTCTTGTAAAGGATTATGTGCACCCAAGTATATCTAGAATAATCATCAACAATAACAAAGCCATAGAGGCAAGCAGTAGTAGTAAGAGTTGAGTAATGAGTGGGACCGAAAAGATCCATGTGGAGCAGTTCGAAGGGTCGAGTGGTTGTCATGATTGTCTTCGAGGGATGTTTGGCCCTCGTCATCTTCCCCGCTTCACAGGCACCGCATAAGTGATCTTTCTTGAACTTGACGCCCTCGATGCCTATGACATGCTTCTTCTTTGCAAGGGTGTGGAGGTTCCTCATGCCAGCATGCCCTAGCCTCCGATGACAGAGCCAGCATTCTGAAGCCTTTGCTAGAAGACATACGGCAAGCTGTGGTCCTGCCGAAAAATCTACCACGTACAAATCATCTTTCCGATACCCTTCAAACACTAGAGACTTGTCAGATTCCATTAGTACAAGGCAACGATATTTTCCAAATATTACGATCATGTTCAAATCGCAAAGCATTGAGACAGACATTAAGTTGAAGCCAAGGGATTCAACAAGCATGACTTTATCCATGTGTTGATCCTTTGAGATTGCAACTCTACCTAGACCCAATACCTTACTTTTACCAGTGTCAGCAAATGTGATGTGACTCTTGTCGGATGGACGTAAGGTTGAGTCCATAAGAAGGCTTATTTTACCAGTCATGTGGTTGGTACACCCACTATCAATAATCCATTCTGAAGACGCAGGTGTCGTACCCTACAGTGCAGTTAGGGGGATAGGCTTCATGAAGAGAATTGTGAAGAAAAAACATTTGACGAACCAGTGGGTTATGAAAGCTTAGATCCAGATTATGACTGATAGGGAGAGTAGCAAGTGATTCAGGAACGAAGTACATAGTAAGACCATTCGGGCATTTGATCTTGCGCCCTACAAGATGTTTAAGGTCCCCAGCAATAGCGTCAGACGATTTTGGTTTTCTGCTGGAGACCTTTCCCTGCAAAAGAGAGTTCAGCTTTCTTAGCCACCCACATCTTCAAGGGTGGCTTAGAAGCAATCAGTCTAAGTGCAGCGTCTGAGAATTTTGGCTTTGGAGCCCTAGCAAAAAGTCTTCAGGAGGACAATAGTACTCATAAGAATAAGCAGAATAGTTCTTGGTCTTATGAACATGGCAGTTTGATGAACCGCGCTCATATTCATAGGCCTGAGTATGGTTTCCCTGCAAAACATTTGCGTTAGCGCAACTCAGGTGAGTCCTCTGTCTGTATGAAGCCTTTGGACCGTATGAAGTATGTGGTCTGAGGTTTGTCTTCTTCACGTGTGGTGTCACGATGACATTCTCGGAACCCAGATCTTCTTCATAGGCGGTCCATTCCTGCAGTTAGTACCAATGTACCTGGCAAACACTTCACCATTTTGATTCTTAAACAGTTTATAGTTTGCATCAAAGGATTCATCAATGACAATGGGATTTGCACAAGAGAAGCCAGATAGATTGGATAGATCTGCTGAAGATTCCTTTGCAGCAACCCATGTGGTTTTGGGTACTGCTCAGGTTTCCAGTAAGAGCCATCAGCATTCATTTTCCTTACAAACCCAACACCCTCTTTCCTCGGGTTTCGGTCCAAGATCTGCTTTTTGAGGACATCACATAGTGTCTGATGCCCTTTAAGACTTTTGTACATCCCTGTTTCAAGCAATGTCTTCAACCTAGCATTCTCATCAGCAATAGCAGTGGAATCCTCAACAGAGGGGTTAGTTCCCACATCAACAGTTGTAGATATTGCAACAGTAGCAGCAGTAGAACATTTAGCAACAGTAGTAGCATTATCACGCTCAATGCACTTAAGACATGGTGGTTCAAATCCTTCCTGAGCGGAACTGATCTGTTTGGAGCGAAGTGACTCATTTTCTTTTTGAAGATCTTCATGAGCCGCTCTCAATTTCTCAAGATCTTGCTTCCTTTGAAGATAATCATAGGAAAGCTTTTCATGAGTTGTTGAGAGCGTTTCATGACGACTTTCAAGTTCCTCATACTTAACGTGAAGATTTTTTATATCTTCAATTAAGGACTCAGAACGAGTCATTTCAGCGCCTAACAGATCATCGCTTTTGTCTAACAGTTTTTTAATATGTTCCATGGCTTTCTGTTGTTCAGTTGCAATTTTAGCAAGTGTTTTGTAGCTGGGTTTTGAACCACAATCAGAGTCATCATCACTGGATGTTTGATAGTGAGTAGTGCGTGTGTTTACCTTTGCACCGCGTGCCATGAAGTAGTAGGTAGGAGCGGAGTAGTCCTTGTCATTTGTATCGGTGTCGGTGATGAGGTCATTGTCTTCAGTGTTGAAGATGGACTTGGCAACGTATGCTGTAGCCAGACTTGCGACGCCAGAATCGGACTCCTCCTTAGACTCCACCTCCGCCTCCTAAGAAGCGGACTCCTCCTCTGAATCCATTTCCTTGCCAACAAACGCACGTGCCTTGCCAGATGAGCTCTTCTTGTGTGATGAAGACTTTCAAGAAGACTTGGAAGAGGACTTTGAGTATTTCTTATTCTTCTTATCGTCAGAGTCATATTCCTTGCTCTTCTTCTTCTTTTTGTTCTCATTGTCCCACTGCGGACAATCAGAGATGAAGTGGCCAGGTTTCTTGCACTTATGACATGTTTTCTTCTTGTAGTCATGAGTAGAAGCTTCATCATTCCTTGAGCTTGATCGGGAAGACTTTCTGAAGCCTTTATTCTCGGCGAATTTTTGGAACTTCTTGACAAGCATAGCAAGTTCCCTTCCAATGTCTTCAGGATTATCAGAACTGCTGTCAGATTCTTCTTCAGATGAGGAGACAACTTTTGCCTTTAAGGCACGAGTTCGCCCATAGTTTGGACCGTAGATATCTCTTTTCTCAGAAAGCTGAAACTCATGTGTGTTGAGCCTCTCAAGTATGTCAGACGGCTCGAGTGTCTTGAAATCAAGACGTTCTAGAATCATCAGGGCTAGGGTGTCAAATGAACTGTCAAGTGATCTCAGTAGTGTCTTAACGACTTCATGCTTGGTGATCTCAGTAGTGCCAAGGGCTTGAAGCTCATTCGTGATGTCAGTGAGTCGATCAAATGTGAGCTGGACATTCTCATTGTCATTTCTCTTGAAGCGGTTGAAGAGGTTGCGAAGGACACTGATTCTCTGATCTCTCTGGGTTGAGACGCCTTCGTTGACCTTGGAGAGCCAGTCCCAGACTAGCTTAGATGTTTCCAAAGCACTCACGCAGCTATACTGTCCTTTGGCCAGATGACCACAGATGATATTCTTGGCAGTAGAGTCCAGTTGAATGAACTTCTTGACGTCAGCAGCAGTGACACCCTCTCCAGCCTTGGGAACGCCGTTCTTGACGACATACCATAGGTCGACGTCAATGGCCTCAAGATGCATGCACATCTTATTCTTCTAGTAGGGATATTCAGTTCCATCAAAGACGGCGCACGCAGCAGAGACTTTGATTATCCCTGCAGTCGACATAGCTAAAACTCCAGGTGGTTAAACCGAATCACACAGAACAAGGGAGTACCTTGCTCTGATACCAATTGAAAGTGCGTTATATCGACTAGAGGGGGGTGAATAGGCGATTTTTATGAAAGTCTTCAAAATGTGGAAGTTATGAAGACAAACGATAGAAATAAACCTATTACCCTGCAGCGGAAGGTAGACTACACTAGGCAAGCCATAGTCAAGTATTCAATAGAGTGAAAGCACAATGACTAAGAGCAGCAATGTAGTAAGGATCAAGTAGGAAGAAATTATGAAGCCAAACAGAACACGCAGTCACTCAGTGAAGATAAAAGATAGTGCAATCATACAATGTCTTCACAAGGAGTAACAGTACGTAAAGAGAAGGGAAGGATGAAACCAGTGACTTGTTGAAGACAATGATGTGTTGGACTAGTTCCAATTGTTGTGACAACTGTACGTCTGGTAAGGGCGGCTAGGTATTTAAACCTGAGGACACACAGTCCCGGACACCCAGTCCTGAACACGCAACTCAGGACACCCAGTCCTCACCGTATTCCCCTTGAGCTAAGGTAACACAGACCTCGCCCAATTACTCTGGTAGGTCTTCAAGGTAGACTCCCAAACCTTCACAGACTTTGTTCACCAGCGATCCACAATGTATCTTGGATGCTCAGAACGCGAAGCCTAACCGGCTGGAGGATGCACAGTCCTCAAGTGTAATAAGTCTTTAGATCACACAGACAAGAAGACTTAAGTGATGCCTAATTCTCTTTGGCTCCGGGTGGTTAGGGCTTTATCCTCGCAAGGAATTCTCTCTCAAATGCTTCGAGGTGGGTTGCTCTCAAACGACAAAAGTCATACACTAACTCTGAGCAGCCAACCGTTTATGGTTGTAGGGGGTGGGCTATTTATAGCCACTAGGCAACCCGACCTGATTTGTCCGAAATGACCCTAGGTCACTAAGGAATTGACACGTGTTCCAACGGTCAGATTTCAAACTCACACGGCAACTTTACTTGGGCTACAAGCAAAGCTGACTTGTCCGACTCTGGACAAGATTCGCTCTCATAGTCTTCACTCGAAGACATAGGTTTTGTTTAAGCATCACTTCGGTCATTCTGAATGGTTCTCTTGGACCTCACTTAATAGTACAGAGGTTCCTATGACTCAACAAAGAAGAAAAAGAACTACGAAAGATCTAAGTCTTCGAGCTCCATAGGCTTCATGCGATGTCTTCTCTTGTCATAGTCTTCAATGTGAATGTCTTCATATACCACCTCTGACTTCAATGTCTTTATACATTTTTAGGGGTCATCTCTGGTAGGAAAACTGAATCAATGAGGGACTTATACCTGTGTTATCCTGCAATTCTCACAAACACATTAGTCCCTCAACTAGGTTTGTCGTCAATACTCCAAAACCAACTAGGGGTGGCACTAGATGCACTTACAGGAGCCCCAGGGCCTGAGGCCGGCGCTCCTGAGACTCCGGGGCATGTACAGCCCCAACTCATTATTACATGAGAGTGTCATGGGCGGCGATTCTTCACAGGCACTGGGCCTTCTTCATAGGCTCTGGGCCTTTCTTCACAGGCTCTGGGCCTTGCTTCACAGGCTCTAGGCCTTTCTTCACAGGCTCTGGGCCTTGCTTCACAGGCTCTGGGCCTTGCTTCATGGGTAGAACTTCCGGAGGTGCTGGATGTTCCAGGCGTTTTGGATAGGTGTCCCTTCTTGCATCTCCAGGCGCACGGCGCCAGGCCTGGAGATGTGGACGACCCTGAACGGGCCCTCCCACATGGGTGAAAGCTTGTGCAACCCTTCCCTGGAGAGGACCCGCCTCAGGACCAGGTCACCCGTCTTGAGCGTCCTGGAGCGAATGTTGCGGCAGTGGTAACGTCGCAGCGCTTGCTGGTACCTTGCCGCCCTTAATGCAGCTTCGCGTCAATGTTCCTCCCCCAGCACGAGATCCATCCCCCTCATGGCGTCCTGCTGCATTTCGTCAAACACCAGAACCCGCGCGGAGCGATGCTTGACCTCGTGAGGGAGGACTGCTTCAGCTCCGTAGACGAGGAAAGAACGGAGTCTCGCCCGTTGGCTTGGTAGAGGTGGTGCGGATGGACCATAGCATGGACTGGAGCTCGTCATGCCAGCCCCTGCCGCAGGCCTCCAGCTTCTTCTTGAAGGTCCTGGTCTTGAGGCCCCTCAGGACCTCAGCGTTGGCGCGCTCGGCCTGACCATTGCTCCTGGGGTGGGCCACCGAAGCGTAGCAGATCTGCGTTCCAAGGTTAGCACAGTAGGTTTTAAAGAGGTTACTAGTAAACTGCGAGCCGTTATCTGTCATGGTATGGTTGGGGTCCCCAAAGCGGCTCACGAGGCCCTTGATGAACTTAACAACAGAGCTGGCTGGAATGGTTCGGACAGCTTCCACTTCTGCCCACTTGGTGAACTTGTCGATGGCGACGTAGAGATAACGGTAGCCCCCTGGCACTCATGGAAACGGGCCTAGGATGTCTAGCCCCCAGACCGCGAACGGCCATGTGAGCGGGATGGTTTGGAGGCCCTGAGCAGGCTGATGGATTTGCTTGGCGTGGAATTGGCAAGCTTCGCAGGACTTCACCAGCTCGGCTGCATTGTTGAGTGTTGTGGGCCAATAGAATCCGCTACGGAAGGCCTTGCTGATGAGGGTCCGTGATGATGAGTGATGTCCACAGTCCTCGCCGTGTATTTCAATCAGCAGCTCCCTCCCTTGATCGCTGGAGATGCAGCGCAGCGTGACATCGTTCGGCTGTTTCCTATACAACTCGTCGTCTTGAATGCAGTATGCCGTGGCCTGTCAGGCCATGCACTCCGCGTCTTCTTCCTTCTCCAGCAGTGTCCCGTGCATCAGGTACTCCTTAAACTCCTTGGTCCAGCACTTCTCCTAGGGCTCGAGCGCCAAGAGTAGCCGAGCTCCTGAGGTTGGGCCGCAAGCTGGGGCTCCCGTGGCCGGGGGCTGTGGGAGCTCCTCCCGAGGCTGAGTCATGCTTGAAAGAGGTGGCGTAGCTGACGGCTTGAAGAGCCGCTCTTCGAAGATGCCGGGCTCTTGCGGTTGCCTCTTGGATGCTCTCTTGGCGATGTCGTCAGCTTCCTTGTTGGTGCCCCGGGGCACGTGCTGCAGCTCCAAGCCTGAGAACTGCTTTTCCATTTTGCGCACCTCTGCCAGGTAGGCCTCCATGTGCTCGTCCTTTGGTTCATACACTTTGTTGCAGAAGTTGACGAGGAGCTGCGAGTCTCCCTTGACGGTAAGGCGCCTCACCCCCAGAGCCGCCGCAGCCTTTAGGCCGGCTATGAGGCCTTCGTATTCTGTGATATTGTTGGAGACCTTCTCGCCGTGCTGGAAGCAGAGTTGCACGGCGTAGTAAAGCTTGTCCTGAGTGGGCGAGATGAGCACTGCTCCAGCCCCCGCGCCCTGGTGCGCAAAGGCGCCATCAAAATACATGACCCAGCCGTCTGGTGCCTCACTTCCTGGGGAGGTGGACCGGTCTTCTCCTTCCTCAAGAGCCGGGGCATCTGTCCATTCTGCCATAAAATCGGTGAGCGTGGCTCCCTTGATGACCCTGGTGGTGCTAAACTCTAGCTGGAATGCTTGTAGCTCGATGTTCCATTCAGCGACCCTTCCGGCTGAGTTTGGGCTCCTGAGTACCCTCTCCAATGGGTAAGATGAGACGACCTTGATGGGGTGCCCCTGGAAGTAGTGCCGCAGCTTGCGCGAGGCCACCAAGAGTGCGAGCGGGAGCTTTTGCGGTATGGGGTAGCGTGCCCTTGCGTCCCGCAGTACTGTGCTGACGAAGTACATCAGGTGCTCGGCGAGGGCTGGCACACTGTTGAGGCTCGGGTCTTATGGAGATTGTGGCGTATCCTGAGGTGGAGGGTTTCCTGAGACTTGGCCATCCTCAAGAGTTTCCGCGATGTTGCCCTGCCGAGCTTGATCTTCCGCCGCTGATGACTTCGGTGTGCCTTCCTGACCCTGCGCTGCATCAGCTCTGGCTCGGCGCGGCACACCCTTGTCTTTGTGCTCCTCCCGAACCGCCACCAGCGCCACGCTGGCGGAGTACGGGGTGGCGGTGAGGTAGAGTACCAGAGGCTCGAGAGGCCGTGGTGCCACCATCACCGGGGGGCTGGTGAGGTATTTCTTGAGGTCTTGGAAGGCTCGGTCGGCCTCCGGGGTCCACTCGAAGGGGCCTTTCTTCTCCATGAGCTTAAAGAAGGTTAAGGCGCGCTCGCCTAGCTTAGAGATGAAACGCCCTAATGCGGTCACCCGTCCTGCCAGCTTTTGCATCTCCTTGAGGGTCTGTGGTGGGCTCATGTCTTCGATGGCCTTGATCTTCTCCGGGTTCGCCTCGATCCCTCTGTGGGATATGAGAAACCCTAGCAGCTTGCCAAATGGGACGCCAAACATGCACTTCTCCGGGTTAAGCCTCAAGTTCACCCGGCGCAAACTCTCAAAGGTCTCCTCCAAGTCTTGAATCAACGTCCTCGCCTCGCGAGATTTGACCACCATGTCATCAATGTATGCCTTTGTGTCCTGCCAAGTTGCCGCCCAAGGCGATGTGCATTAGCCGCTGAAAGGTTGCACCCGCGTTGCGAAGGCCGAAAGGCATGTAGGTGTAGCAGTACACCCCACATGGTGTCAAGAAGGCCGTCTTCTCCACATACTCCACCGCCATCTTGATCTGATGGTATCCAGAACGCATCCAGGAAACACAACAAATCGCACTCGGTGGTGGAGTCGATGATTTGATCGATGCACGGAAGGGGGAACGGATCTTGGGGGCAGGCTTTGTTGAGGTTGGTGAAGTCGACGCGCATCCGTTCCTTTCCACCTTTCTTTGGTACTATGACGGGGTTCGCCAGCCATTCGGGGTATCGAACTTCTTGGATGGTACCTGCCGCCTCCAACTTGCGTGTCTCTTGGACGATGAAGGCCTGCTTCTCAGTGGATTGTTGTCTTGCTCGCTGCTTCACGGGGCGTACGTTGGGGCACACCCTTAGATGATGTTGTATTACCTCTCTCGGGACCCCTACCAGTTGGTTGGGCTCCCACGCGAATATCTCCTTGTTCGCGCGCAAAAACCTCACCAAAGCTTCTTCTTGCCCCAGGTCGAGGCCGGTTCCTATGGTGAAGGTGGCTCCTGAAGACCCGTCCTCGTTGACCGGCACCTGCTTGGTCTCCACCTTGTCTTGGATAAACAACTGCTTCTTCTTGGTGGGCGCGGTCTCCTTGGCCTCGGGCACACCGGCGCCGGCTGGCTGTGCCGCTGCCGCGGTCTTGAAGGCAAGCCTGAGCGCCATCACGGCCTCCTTAGTGTCCCCCTTGATGGTGAGGACGCCCTTGCTCCCTGGCATCTTCATGAGGTTGTAGGCCGGGTGAGTCGCCTCCATGAACTGAGTGAGGGTCGGGTACCCGAGGATGGCGTTGTACGGGAGACCGATGCGGGCGATGTCAAAGTCCACCAGCTCGGTGTGATAGTTGTCTCGCGTGCCAAAGGTGACAGGGAGGCAGATCTGCCCCAGAGAGTGGGCAGCTCCACCACCCACGCCCACGAAGGGCTTGCTGAGGCCGAGCCGCTCAAGCGGCACATGAAGGAGGCTGAAGGCTTCTACGGAGAGCAAGTTGAGGCCGGCGCCGCCATCGATGAGGGTCTTGGTAACGACCACGTTGCAGATGGTGGGCGTGCAGAGCATCGGGAGCACCCCGGAGCCGGCGGTGGAGTCGGGGTGGTCTTCTGAGCCGAAGGTGAGGTCGGCCTCCGACGCGGCCCAACCCGGTGGAGCCCCCGGGCGCGTGGTGGCTGCCCCAATCTGACGGAAGAAAGGTTTGATGTGGCGATCTGAAGGTGGTGCTTGAGAGCCACCCAGCAATGCCGCGACAGCGTGGTGCGCCGGCACCGCATAGCGCAGTGAAGAGGTCGCAGAGTTCTCCCCAGGATGCCACTGCGGATCCCGGGAGGTTGAGCAGCCAGGCGCGCGGCTCGCCGGCGAGGGCTATGGGGAACAAGTTGGCCATGATCTTGTCGTCGCCCCAGCTTCGAGGACGGCCTCCTCGTACGCCAACAGGAATGGCGCCGGGTCTGCCGCACCGTCGTAACGCGACGGCATCTCCGGCTTGAACTTGGTTGGCCACTGCACTCGCCGTAGGGCAGGGGCCAGGGCTCAATACCCAGACTCCCTGTTGTTGGTGTCGGCCGCAGAGGTGGGTGGCGGGGCACCCGCCATGGGAGTGAAGTGCGGCGGCGCGGGGCGCATGTTGCTGGAGAGGAGCTCTGGCGCACCCCTACCTGGCGCACCAAATGTCCGATGTGGGGTTCCGGCAATGTCGGATGTGGGGTTCCGGCAAACCCTTAAGGTTCGAACACTGGGGTGCGTGCGAAGTCTTTCCCTCCTACCAATCTACGCTCTAGCTCGCTAAGGTCTTGCGGACGAACTCGACCAATTCACAACACAAAAAGACACGGGGTTTATACTGGTTCGGGCCACCGTTGTGGTGTAATACCCTACTCCAGTGTGGTGGTGGTGGATTACCTCTTGGGCTGATGATGAACAATACAAGGGCAAGAACAGCCTCCTGAGGTTGAGGTGTTCTTGTGCGTATGAACTTGTGGTGTGTAGATTCCCCCAAGCTAAGATGAGATTCCCCTACTATGGTGGTGGCTAGTCCTATTTATAGAGGCCCTGGTCCTCTTCTCAAATATTGAGCGGGAAGGGAGCCAACAACGGTGGGCTAATTTGAAGGGGGGTAGCTAGTACAAGCTATCCTGACAAAAGTGGTCTTCGCATGTGAAAGGCTCTGGTGGTGACGTCATCTTGAGCTCCACGATGACCTCCGCCTTGTGAAAGTGCGTTATATCGACTAGAGGAGGGGTGAATAGGCGATTTTTATGAAAGTCTTCAAAACATGGAAGTTATGAAGACAAACGATATAAATAAACCTATTACCCTGCAGCTGAAGGTAGACTACACTAGGCAAGCCATAGTCAAGTATTCAATAGAGTGAAAGCACAATGACTAATAGCAGCAATGTAGTAAGGATCAGGTAGGAAGATATTGTGAAGCCACACAGAACACGCGGTCACTCAGTGAAGACAAAAGATAGTGCGAACATACAATGACTTCACAAGGAGTAACAGTAAGTAAAGGGAAGGGAAGATGAAACCAGTGACTCGCTGAAGACAATGATTTGTTGGACCAGTTCCAGTTGCTATAACAACTGTACGTCTGCTTAGGGCGGCTAGGTATTTAAACCTTAGGACACATAGTCCCGGACACCCAGTCCTGAACACGCAGCTCAGGACACCCAGTCCTCACCGTATTCCCCTTGAGCTAAGGTCACACAGACCTCGCCCAATCACTCTGGTAAGTCTTCAAGGTAGACTCCCAAACCTTCACAGACTTTGTTCACCGGCAATCCACAATGTCTCTTGGATGCTCAGAACGCGACGCCTAACCGGCTGGAGGATGCACAGTCCTCAAGTGTAATAAGTCTTCAGATCACACAGACAAGAAGACTTAAGTGATGCCTAATTCTCTTTGGCTCTGGGTGGTTAGGGCTTTATCCTCGCAAGGAATTCTCTCTCAAAGGCTTCGAGGTGGGTTGCTCTCAAACGACAAAAGCCATACTTTGAATTTGAGCAGCCAACCGTTTATGGTTGTAGGGGGTGGGCTATTTATAGCCACTTGGCAACCCGACCTGATTTGTCTGAAATGACCCTGGGTCACTAAGGAACTGACACGTGTTCCAACGGTCAGATTTCAAACTCACGCGGCAACTTTACTTGGGCTTCAAGCAAAGCTGACTTGCCCGACTCTGGACAAGATTCACTCTCAAAGTCTTCACTCGAAGACATAGGTTTTGTTTAAGCATCACTTCAGTCATTCTGACTGGTTCTCTTGGACCCCACTTAACAGTACGGTGGTTCCTATGACTCAACACAGAAGAAAGAGAACTACGAAAGATCTAAGTCTTCGAGCTCCATAGGCTTCATGTGGTGTCTTCTCTTGTCATAGTCTTCAATGTGAATATCTTCATATACCACCTTTGACTTCAATGTCTTCATACATTTTTAGGGGTCATCTCTGGTAGGAAAACCGAATCAATGAGGGACTTCTACCTGTGTTATCCTGCAATTCTCACAAACACATTAGTCCCTCAACTAGGTTTGTCGTCAATACTCCAAAACCAACTAGGGGTGGCACTAGATGCACTTACAATCTCCCCCTTTTTGGTGATTGATGACAAACTAGTTGAAGTTTTCAACGGGGAATACAATCTGTGAAATTGTAAGGGATAAGGAATTGTCTTCATAAGTTGCAAGGGCTCCCCCTGAAGATGTGCATATAAGTAATTTGCTTTTGGAATGCAAATGCACATGGCAGGTTGTACTTGTGGAGATCCACTTCAACTTATGATGACAATCCACTATGCATGTGAAAGTATATGAAGATAATGACATGCATAATGGAAAATGGACGTCTGTAGAATGATCTAAATGCAGAATTTATCATCGCAACATAAGGTGGCAAATAAGTAGCAGACGACCATCGAGTTTAAGTGTTACAACTCAAAGAACCAAATGTAGCAAAGCGAGAGTTGTAAGCACGAAGCAAAATATAAAGCACCCGCCCATATGGACCCGCTTGAAGACTATCAACCTCATATGCTTCTCCCCCTTTTGTCAGTAAGGACCAAAAAGGTTTGAAGACATAGAGCATCTACTCGTTCCCATGAGGAGTAGGTGAAGCAGCAGGGTCGTTGGTTGTGTTTGGCGGTGCTGAAGAGCTTGGAGCAGAGTCGAAGCATGCTGAAGGAGGTGGCGGTGAAGTAGCATCGTCTTCATCCTCGATTACTCTGGCATTCACAGTTGCAGCAGAGGAAGAGAACTCAGAGTCTTCAAGGGATGGAGTTCATCGCAACACTGCCCTTCGAGGAGGTGTGGAGTCAAACTTGAATCGCTCAGTGAAGCCATCCTCTTGAAGATCATCTTCAGAACACATCAGTGTTAGCCCTTTTCATGTGCGGCGAGAGGTTTCATGGGCAACAAAAGCATTCTTGGTGGCAAGATGGCGAATGCGATTAACATCCACCAAGAGGCTTTGCATCTGATGCTTCAGCCAGTCATGATGCCTATCCTGTTTCTGATGAAGAGCCACAAGAAGCTCTCGGTCGTTGAGAACATGAGTGCGCTTCTTGGGTCGTGGGGCAGTTGTACTGTCAGTGGCTTCAGTGAGAGCAGGATGCGGTGCACGTGTAGTGCCAGCCAAAGGATACACATGAGTTACGGCTTCAACGCCTTCAACGTTCTGAGTGAAACTTTGATGCTCTGCATTCTGAAGACTGAGAGGTTCCTTGGCAGGCTCGGGATAGATGGCTTCAATAGACATATCCACATCAGGCAAAAAGATTCGATGGTTGCGGGTCGAGGGCTGATATGAGATAGCGGAGTGAAGTTTGATCAGCCGCATCACCCAAGGGGCGTAGGACTTCAAACCAAACAGATCAGAGCCAGATGCAGCAAGTTGGCAAATGAAGAAATCCTGTGTATTGAAGCATTTTCCATGAAGAATGTAGAAGACCAAAGTCTTCATTGCACCTTCCAGCTTGGCATGGGGAGAATGTCCTTTGATTGGCCGGAGAGTTCGCCTTATGATGTGATAAATGGTTCTTGGCAGATACTCAAGGTCTTCAACGAAGAACTCCGTGGGATAAGCAGCATCTTGGGGCAATGTCTTCATCATACTAAGCATCTGACTCATATTAGGTTCAGTCTTCTGAAAGATGCTCTCAATAGCTTCACTATGAAGCTGACAGCCATGCTCGTAGAGATCGCCAGGAGTGGGCAAACCAGTGAGCTCAATGATGTCAAAGGCTTTGGCTTCGTGATGAATGTTTCCTGTCATCCACTCCAAGACCCAAGTCTTAGGATCTCTGCTATACCCGCGGATGTGAAGTGTGGCATAGGATTGGAGCATCAACTCTTCATTCCAATGCTCTTGGTCAGTGATGAACGGCAGCAGTCCAACCTCTTTGAAGCAATCCAGAGCTTCTTCCAGACAGGGCAGACCAGCTATTGCTTCAATGTCAAGGCGCTTGTGTGGGAAGATGTGACCTTGGTTGTAAAGAACGCATGAGTAATAGCTTCGCTGCGGATAACTCCAGAACCGATCGGATGATATTCTTTCCCTGGAGTAGGGGTTCCTGGAGCTGTTGAAGAATGTGTTGTCTGCTCTGAAGCCATTGATATTGAAGGAGCCAGGTGCTGATGCAGGACCTGGGAACCTTGGCAATCTTGGGATTGGCTTCTGTACCTGAGGCCTGTGCTCAACATGATAGTCGAACTGAGGACCGGCAGCAGGCGCAGGAACAGAAGCAGTGGGATCAATGGCTTTGCTGACTTCTGGTGCTTTTGTTGGTGAGGTCTCCACATTAGCTTCAATCATGACAGCGTCAGTGGCTTCAGTGGTGTTGGCGGTGGCAGCCTTAAGATTTTCAACCTCCACTTGAAGAGCTGGAGGGTCGGTCACAATCACGTTCTCCTCGAGAACCGCTTCTTGGTGGGACACGGGAGTAGCAGCTTGTGAGACTTCTTCCTCAGCGGCTGATGCAGCTGGAATGTCTTCAGCAGATTCAGCTTCAGACGCAGAGACTGGAGGCCTTGGTCCTTTGCGAAGCCTGCGCAACGCAGGCGACGCCTGTTTAGTTGGAGTTGGCTGGGCCTCAGAGTCTTCTTTCTCTTGTGGGCGATCCGCCCACGAAGCATCCTGTGCTATTGGTGTCAGTGGACGACCAATGCTGATGAGTTCACTGTGCATGAGCACAGGCGATGATACCTGTTGGTGCTCTAGCTGAGGAAGGGCTGCATCATCTTCAACATGGTCATGGTGACCAATGTCCTCAGCAGCGAGGGGATCAGCTGCTGGAAAGTCTTCATTTTCATGAGCCTCTGTGAAAGCAGGCTCATGGACAGTCAGTTGACGTTCTTGTGGATCGGCGTCGGGGTGAACCATGGAAATGGGTTCAACAATCAAGGTCTCTGTGGGAGCAGCCCGTTCCTTCTTGGTCTTTCTTTTCTTCTTGGCGGCGGCAGTAGCAGAGGCTTCAGGATGTTTTCTCTTCCTTGCTTCAGCCTCAGCAGTCCTAGTCTTCTTCAGCTCTGAAGCAGTTGACCGGCTTTTTGGCTTCGAGCCAGTCATTCTAGTTGGGAAGACAATGGGATCTGCCTCCTGCCTTGGTGCTTCAGGTTCAGCCATAGCGGGCTTCTTCTGCTTCTTGGCAACCATCCTGGGGTCGATGCCAGGACACCCAAGGGCCTTGCGCTTCTCAGCCTCATTGTAGGCTTGCACACACCTATCAGCTAGGACCTTCATGCGCTCACGAGAACCCTGAGCTTCTGCATGTTTCTTTAGAAAGGCTTCCTTGAGCTCGTGCAGCATAATCTTGAAATTCTTCACGTCTTGCACGCTGAGCTTGGCCATATGCTTCTTGAACTGAGATTTCTCAAAGTCAATCTTCTACTTCAGTTCAACAATGCGCTGGGCGATAGCTAACTCTGAAGCAATGGCGCCATGGAAGGCGACACTGAGGCCAATGGGTAGTTGGAGATCGTCGAAGCTGATGTTTGGCGTGTCAAACCATTCATCAATGAAGTTGTGAATGATTGTTACATCAAAGAGAGGCAGATAATTGAAGATTTTTGCTTCTTCTTTGCTCTTGATGAGTTGCTCAAGAGCGTCATCTGCTAGATCTTCATCACTTGACAGATCAATGGCATCATTGCGCAGAATGGCAGCAGCTGTTAGCTCTTGGCCGGTGTGTGGCAGAGGCATCTTGACCTTCTGGGGCTTGGAGATGCGTGATAAATCTTCGGACTGCACACTGTCTTCAGGAGGTGCAGTTGCCAGTGGCTTCGCCCATGAGATTTTTGGTGAAGGGGCAGGCTTTGAAGCTTTAGGCTTCTTCAACTTCTTTGGCTTCGGCGCTGCACACGCTTCATCTGATTCAGCGTCAGCTGCAAGCTCATTCACTGCAGTCCCTTGAACCAAGATATGGGTGATGAGGCCTTCAAGGTTGTAGAAAGGACCGACGACATTGGGTTCTGCATCTCGTGTGCCATCAGCCCTTGGAGCTGAGGGACCAGGGTTGAAGTCTAGTCCCAATGTCTTCTTGTTTTGCTTTGCTGAGTTCTGGGCAAACTGGAAGTTGCACTTGAACAGAATGTCGTCATGACACCATAGTAGTGACGATGGGTGTGCATCAACAGACTGTGGCCCACGGACCATGCAGGGATAGAAGCCTTGTTCAATGGCTTCATCTCTGGACCTGGGTTGAAGATTCTTGTATAGGATGTCTCCCCATGGTCTCTTGATGGCATTTTTCTCAGCATATTCCTGGGTTACAAATCGGTATTTGAACCATTGTTCTGCCCAATATCTTCGAATCCATTGGATTCGGGTCTTGCGCTGATTGTAATCCTCTTCAGGATCTATCTTGTACACTTCTGAGAGGTCATCTGGCAGATCTCTAGATGTTTCTCCATGACGCTTTCTGCCACCCTTCCTTGCTGATTTCTCTGAAGCCATGAACTTTAAACTGAAAGGCTTCAACACTTTCAAAGGCTTCAAAGATTTTCGCTTGCTGGACAAACAGGAACTTGCTTCGGGAGAATTTATATGATGTTGTAGAATTCTGCAAATGAATGCAGACTATGAGAACCAAGGGATTCTCCCACGGACATGTACCTGTGACAGCATTAAGGTGCGAGGGAAGGGGAAGAGGTCATATGCATTCTCAGAAGATTTTGAATATAAATCAGTTTACAAGACATTGACCTCATCGTGCGAAGACATTCACTCATAGATAAGGAGTTGGTTCCAGATTTGTACGAATCCAGAGATCAGTACAAGTGAGGAATCTAACTACTTTGTGAAGCATAAGTGAATATACTAGGCATGTTATGAGATGCAATATGAGAGAGATCTAACTTGTGTGAATAGAAACTGCTTGTGGTAGAAAGTGACAAAGCCATAGGATCAACGGTGCCGTAAAAAGGAAGTTTTATTTACCACACTAAGAACTGCTAGACGGAGTGGAAGATGAGGCCGAGCAGTTCGATCTTCCGTGCCCTAACTTGGTGACGGAGGACACCTACGGCGACGGCGGAGAGGACGATGTCCATGGTCGGCGTGAAGACGGCGTCGGAGAGGTTGCGGAAGCGAAGCGCTTCGTCACCGGCGTCGTCGAGGGCTAGCGGTGGCGCTAGGGTTCGTGCGAGAGTGGAAGAAGAGATAATGACCACCGTGAAATGTGTATTTATAGGTACAGGGGCGGCACTGGGTTATTACACAGGTGCCCCTGGCGATTCGCATCTGAGGAACACGTGGCCATCATGCAGAATTTTGGGGTTTGTTCCACGTCCCACGCATGCCTGGATTGTCGGGTGGTCGTTCCTACTTCTCCGGGTTTCATGTGGAGGAATGAGCATTGAAAGTGGACTTAAGGTTTGTCTTTGTATCTTCTGCTGACAAGGACGCGGAGAAGACATTCGACAGTTTCAATAGAATGCATATGATTTGGAGAGATAGAGTTTGAGATAGATAGCATAGAGAGGTTAGGGTCCGATCACATTCACTTAGTTCAAAAGATTCAACAAGAAGACATAGCTATAAGTGAATGCTGTAGAGGATAGAACACTAGTATATATATATAATCAACATAGTGAAGATAATCATGAAGACATGTTGAGATTGAAGCCAAACCAAATGTGAAGACATAGCAAGGTAACGCCATGAGTGAAACACTTGAAAATAGAACATTTGGTGGTGGCGTTACCCACCGTATAGGAAGTATTAGACCCAGACATGGCGCACAATTATCATGGCGCTCCGAAGTCAAATTCCATATTAATGTGTTCACACTTAGAATGTATGTCTTCATTGATTGAAGATATACTTTATTTCGTGTGTTGCACATCTAAGTCATCAATATGCATAAGGGTTAGGATGTGTGCCTGATCACAGTACATTTGAGGATTCCAGGATATTTATCTCACATCGTAACTTGCAAAATCTCTTCTCATCCAAGGGCTTGGTGAAGATATCTGCAAATTGCTCTTCAGCGTTGACGTGTATGATATCAATATCTTCCTTCACAACATGATCTCTGAGAAAGTGATGACGAATTTCAATGTGCTTTGTCTTCGAGTGCTGAACTGGGTTGTTGGCAATCTTGATGACGCTTTCATTGTCGCAGTAGAGTGGAACTTGCTTCAGATGAATGCCATAGTCCTTGAGCGTTTGCTTCATCCACAGAAGCTGAGCGCAGCAAGATCCAGCAGCAATGTATTCAGATTCAGCAGTGGAGAGACATACATAGTTCTGCTTCTTTGAAGACCAACATACAAGTGATCGTCCCAGAAAGTGACATGTGTCTGATGTAGACTTGCGATCAACTTTGTCACCAGCATAATCAGCATCCGAGAATCCAACCAGATCAAACTCTGAGCCCTTTGGATACCATAATCCTAGAGTTGGGGTGTGAGCCAAATATCGAAGAATTCGCTTCACTGCTAAGTGATGCGACTCCTTTGGTGCCGCTTGGAATCGAGCACACATGCAAACACTAAGCATAATATCTAGCCTAGATGCACATAGATAAAGTAAAGAACCAATCATGGAGCGGTATACCGTTTGATCAAACTCTTTACCATTGTCATCAGGACCCAGATGATGCTTGGCTGGCATTGGCGTCGTGAAGCCTTTGCAGTCTTGCATACCGAACTTCTTCAGGAAATCTTTGAGATACTTCTCTTGAGATATGAAGATGCCGTTGCGTTGCTGTCGTATTTGAAGACCGAGAAAGAACTTCAGCTCTCCCATCATAGACATTTGATATTGCTCTTGCATCATATATCCAAACTCTTCACTGTACTTCTGATTGGTGCAGCCGAAGATAATGTCATCCACATATATTTGGCACACAAACAGTTCACCATCATATGTCTTCGTGAAGAGAGTGGGGTCGAGAGAACCAGGTATGAAGCCTTTGCTCTTCAAGAAGTATTTGAGTGTGTCATACCAGGCCCGAGGGGCTTGTTTGAGGCCATACAGTGCCTTGTTGAGCTTGTATACCATGTCAGGATGTTTTAGATCTTCAAAGCCAGGAGGTTGTGCAACATACACTTTTTCTTCAATCTTGCCATTGAGGAAGGCGCTCTTCACATCCATTTGATAAAGAAGTATGTTGCGATGATTTGCATAGGCCAGCAGTATGCGTATGGCTTCAAGTCTAGCCACAGGAGCAAATGTTTCATCGAAGTCAATGCCTTCCACTTGAGTATATCCTTGAGCAGCGAGACGAGCTTTGTTTCTGACAACTTGACCATGCTCATCTTGCTTGTTGCGGTATATCCATTTGGTGCCTATTATGTTGTGCTTCCGAGGATCGGGACGCTTGACCAGTTCCCATACATTATTCAGCTCAAATTGTTGAAGCTCGTCTTCCATAGCTTGAATCCATTCAGGTTCCATGAAGGCTTCTTCAACTTTCTTGGGTTCTGTTATTGAGACGAATGTGAAGTTCCCATAGAAATTTGCTAGCTGAGTTGCCCTTGAACGAGTGAGTGGACCGGGTGCATTGATGCTATCAATTATTCTTTCAATTTGCACTTCATTGGCAACGCGAGGATGTACAGGGCGAAGATTTTGCTCTTGCTGATCATTGTCGTTGTTAGAAGGAATGTCTTCAGGCTGAGCATTGTCTTCATGTTGATCAGGTGCTGAGATGATAAGTTCTTCTTCAGGATGAGCTTCAGAAGGTATAATTTCTCCAGTTCCCATTAGCTTAATTGATTCACTGGATGGAACTTCATCTAGCACATTTGGCAGTTGCTCTCTTTGTGAACCGTTGGTCTCATTGAACCGCACATCCACTGTTTCAACCACTTTGTAATGAAAGAGATTGAAGACTCTGTAGGAGTGCGAATCCTTTCCATATCCAAGCATAAAACCCTCATGTGCTTTTGGTGCAAACTTTGAGATGTGATGTGGGTCCTTGATCCAGCACCTGGCGCCAAATACTCTGAAGTAACTGACATTTGGCTTCTTGCCAGTAAGGAGCTCATAAGATGTCTTGTTCAGAAGCTTGTGAAGATAAACACGATTGATTGTATGGCATGCAGTATCAATGGCTTCAGGCCAGAATTTTCTTGGAGTATTGCATTCATCTAGCATCGTTCTCGTCATCTCAATGAGTGTTCTGTTCTTGCGTTCGACGAAGCCATTCTGCTGTGCCGTGTACGGGGATGAGAATTCATGTGTGATGCCCAAGGTATCAAGATATGTATCAAGGCTAGTGTTCTTGAATTCAGTGCCATTGTCACTTCTGATATGCTTTATCTTGGCGCCATAGTTGTTCATTGCTCGATTGGCGAAGCGTCTGAAGACATCCTGCACTTCAGTCTTGTAAAGGATTATGTGCACCCAAGTATATCTAGAATAATCATCAACAATGACAAAGCCATAGAGACAAGCAGTAGTAGTAAGAGTTGAGTAATGAGTGGGACCGAAAAGATCCATGTGAAGCAGTTCGAAGGGTCGAGTAGTGGTCATGATTGTCTTCGAGGGATGTTTGGCCCTTGTCATCTTTCCTGCCTCACGGGCACCGCATAAGTGATCTTTCTTGAACTTGACGCCCTCGATGTCTATGACATGCTTCTTCTTTGTCAGGGTGTGGAGGTTCCTCATGCCAACATTCCCAAGCCTCTGATGCCAGAGCCAGCATTCTGAAGCTTTTGCTAGAAGACATATGGCAAGTTGTGGTCTTGCTGAGAAATCTACCACGTACAAATCATCTTTTCGATACCCTTCAAATACTAGAGACTTGTCAGATTCCATTAGAACAAGGCAACGATATTTTCCAAATATTACGATCATGTTTAAATCGCAAAGCATTGAGACAGACATTAAGTTGAAGCCAAGGGATTCAACAAGCATGACTTTATCCATGTGTTGATCCTTTGAGATTGCAACTCTACCTAGACCCAATACCTTACTTTTACCAATATCAACAAATGTGATGTGGCTCTTGTCGGATGGACGTAAGGTTGAGTCCATAAGAAGGCTTCTTTTGCCAGTCATGTGATTTGTACACCCACTATCAATAATCCATTCTGAAGACGCTGGTGTCGTACCCTTGGCACCGCGTGCCATGAAGCAGTAGGTAGAAGCGGAGTAGTCCTTGTCATTTGCATCGGTGTCGGTGATGAAGTCATTGTCTTCAGTGTTAAAGATGGACTTGGCAACGTATGCTGTAGCCAGACTTGCGACGCCTGACTCAGACTCCACCTCAGACTCCACCTCCGCCTCCTCAGAAGCGGACTCCTCCTCTGAATCCATTTCCTTGCCAACAAACGCACGTGCCTTTCCAGATGAGCTCTTCTTGTGTGATGAAGACTTTGAGGAAGACTTGGAAGAAGACTTTGAGTATTTCTTCTTCTTCTTGTCGTCAGAGTCATATTCCTTGCTCTTCTTCTTCTTTTTGTTCTCATTCTCCCACTGTGGACACTCAGATATGAAGTGGCCAGGTTTCTTGCACTTGTGACATGTTTTCTTCTTGTAGTCGTGAGCAGAAGCTTCATCATTCCTTGAGCTTGATCGGGAAGACTTTCTGAAACCTTTCTTCTTGGTGAATTTTTGGAACTTCTTCACAAGCATAGCAAGTTCCCTTCCAATGTCTTCAGGATCATCCGAACTGCTGTCAGATTCTTCTTCAGATGAGGAGACAGCTTTTGCCTTCAAGGCACGAGTTCGCCCATAGTTTGGACCGTAGATATCTCTTTTCTCAGAAAGCTGAAACTCATGTGTGTTGAGCCTCTCAAGTATGTCAGACGGATCGAGTGTCTTGAAATCAAGACGTTTTGAATCATCAGGGCTAGGGTGTCAAACGAACTATCAAGTGATCTCAGTAGTGTCTTGACGACTTCATGTTTGGTGATCTCAGTAGCGCCGAGGGCTTGAAGCTCATTTGTGATGTCAGTGAGTCGGTCAAATGTGAGCTGGACATTCTCATTGTCATTTCGCTTGAAGCGGTTGAAGAGGTTGCGAAGGACACTGATTCTCTGATCTCTCTGGGTTGAGACGCCTTCATTGACCTTGGAGAGCCAGTCCTAGACCAGCTTAGATGTTTCCAAAGCACTCACACGGCCATACTGTCCTTTGGTCAGATGACCACAGATGATATTCTTGGCAGTAGAGTCCAGTTGAACAAACTTCTTGACATCAGCAGCAATGACACCTTCTCCAGCCTTGGGAATGCCGTTCTTGACGACATACGATAGGTCGACGTCAATGGCTTCAAGATGCATGCGCATCTTATTCTTCTTCAGTTCCATCGAAGACGGGGCACGCAACGGAGACTTTAATTATCCCTGCAGTCGACATAGCTAAAACTCCAGGTGGTTAAACCGAATCACACAGAACAAGGGAGCACCTTGCTCTGATACCAATTGAAAGTGCGTTATATCGACTAGAGGGGGGGGGTGAATAGGCGATTTTTATGAAAGTCTTCAAAACGTGGAAGTTATGAAGACAAACGATAGAAATAAACATATTACCCTGTAGCGGACGGTAGACTACACTAGGCAAGCCATAGTCAAGTATTCAATAGAGTGAAAGCACAATGACTAATAGCAGCAATGTAGTAAGGATCATGTAGGAAGATATTGTGAAGCCACATAGAACACGCAGTCACTCAGTGAAGACAAAAGATAGTGCGAACATACAATGACTTCACAAGGAGTAACAGTAAGTAAAGGGAAGGGAAGATGAAACCAGTGACTCGCTGAAGACAATGATTTGTTGGACCAGTTCCAGTTGCTGTGACAACTGTACATCTAGTTAGGGCGGCTAGGTATTTAAACCTTAGGACACATAGTCCCGGACACCCAGTCCTGAACACGCAGCTCAGGACACCCAGTCCTCACCGTATTTCCCTTGAGCTAAGGTCACACAGACCTCGCCCAATCACTCTAGTAAGTCTTCAAGGTAGACTCCCAAACCTTCACAGACTTCGTTCACCGGCAATCCACAATGTCTCTTGGATGCTCAGAACGCGACGCCTAACCGGCTAGAGGATGCACAGTCCTCAAGTGTAATAAGTCTTCAGATCACATAGACAAGAAGACTTAAGTGATGCCTAATTCTCTTTGGCTCTGGGTGGTTAGGGTTTTATCCTCGCAAGGAATTCTCTCTCAAAGGCTTCGAGGTGGGTTGCTCTCAAACGACAAAAGCCGTACTTTGAATCTGAGCAGACAACCGTTTATGGTTGTAGGGGGTGGGCTATTATAGCCACTTGGCAACCCGACCTGATTTGTCCGAAATGACCCTGGGTCACTAAGGAACTGACACGTGTTCCAACGGTCAGATTTCAAACTCACACGGCAACTTTACTTGGGCTTCAAGAAAAGCTGACTTGCCCGACTCTAGACAAGATTCGCTCTCAAAGTCTTCACTCGAAGACATAGGTTTTGTTTAAGCATCACTTCAGTCATTCTGACTGGTTCTCTTGGACCCCACTTAACAGTATGGTGGTTCCTATGACTCAACACAGAAGAAAGAGAACTACGAAAGATCTAAGTCTTCGAGCTCCATAGGCTTCATGTGGTGTCTTCTCTTGTCATAGTCTTCAATGTGAATATCTTCATATACCACCTTTGACTTCAATGTCTTCATACATTTTTAGGGGTCATCTCTGGTAGGAAAACCGAATCAATGAGGGACTTCTACCTGTGTTATCCTGCAATTCTCACAAACACATTAGTCCCTCAACTAGGTTTGTCATCAATACTCCAAAACCAACTAGGGGTGGCACTAGATGCACTTACACCTTGCCGTCCGCCTGGTCTTGGTCTTGTTGCACCGAAATGGCAACCTTTGCATGAGGCCTCGGTACTCCGCGGTTGCGCTTGCCTCCTTTGCACCAAAGGGGAAGCAAGGACGCTGCGCGCGCCGGTGCCCGCCTGGTGTTGATCGTCATGGCTTACATCACGAGAGCCTCGTGAGGTTTGCCCTTCCTTGATATCTCCGCTCCTCGTGAGCCTGCCTAGCTAGGCCACTCCAGAGGAGGTCTTGCGTCGTCCGCCTCGCGAGGCTTGGCCCCTCGCGAGGGTCTTGGATGATTTGTTGGTGAAGATGGGTCGTACTGCTTGCTGCTTGGCCACGCCGTGGGCCGCATGTAGGCAAGTCTGGGGACCCCCGTTCCCAGAACGCCGACAATACTTTGCTGCAGATATTAAGTCTTTCAGGTGCGGTTGAATTGACAACTCAACTGTTAATACTTGAGAATATTCTTTGGCTCCCCTTGTGTTGAATCAATAAATTTGGGTTGAATACTCTACCCTCGAGAACTATTGCGATACCTTATACTTGTGGGTTATCAGGTTCTTACCTGTGTTACAAGGTGTGAAGTTGAGTAAGACTCAAAATCCGACCATGACAGAATATAGAGAGAGAATGAAAGTCATTCCCTATACCTCAGTCATAGGTTCTATAAAGTATGTCATGCCGTGTACCAGACCTGTTGTGTGCCTTGCCATGAGTTTGGCAAGGGGGTACAATAGTGATCCAGGATTAGATCACTGGACAGCGGCCAAAATTATCCTTAGGTACCTAAAGAGGACTAAGGAAATGTTTCTCGGTTATGGAGGTGATAAAGAGTTCGTCGTAAAGAATTACGTCGATACAAGCGTTGACACTGATCTGGATGACTCTAAGTCTTGATCTGGATACATATTGAAAATGGGAGCAATTAGCTAGAGTAGCTCCATGCACAGCATTATAGACATAGAAATTTGCAAAATACATACTGATTTGAATGTGGCAGACCGACTAAACTTCTCTCACAAGCAAAACATGATCACACCTTAGTACTCTTTGGGTGTTAATAACATAGCAATGTGAACTAGATTATTGACTCTAGTAAACCCTTTGGTGTTGGGGAACGTAGTAATTGCAAAAATTTCCTACGCACATGCAAGATAATGGTGATGCATAGCAACGAGACGGGAGAGTGTCATCTATGTACCCTTGTAGACCGTAAGTGGAAGCGTTATAACAACGCGGTTGATGTAATCGTATGTCTTCACGATCGACCGATCCTCAGCACCAAATGTACGGCACCTTCGCGTTTAGCACACGTTCAGCTCGGTGACGTCCCGCGAGCTCATGATCCAGTAGAGCTTTCGGGAAGAGCTTCGTCAGCACGACGGTGTGGTGATGGTGATGATGATGCTACCGACGCAGGGCTTCGCCTAAGCACTGCTACGATATGACCGAGGTGGATTATGGTGGAGGGGGGCACCGCACACGGCTAAGAGATCAATGATCAATTGTTGTGTCCATGGGGTGCCCCCTGCCCC
>NC_041384.1:532091815-532100998 GCF_002162155.2 Triticum dicoccoides
TGAAACACTTCTGGTGTCTGAACATAGTCGTCCAATATATTAATATTTATGTCTCGACCATTTTGAGACTCCTCGTTATGTCCATGATCACATCCGGGACAGCAAACTACCTTCGGTACATCAAAACACAAAAACCCATAATACCGATCGTCACAAAAGTTTAAGCGTGCGGACCCTACGGGTTCAAGAACTATGTAGACATGGCTGAGACACGTCTCTGGTAAATAACCAATAGCAGAACCTGGATGCTCATATTGGTTCCTACATATTCTACGAAGATCTTTATCGGTCAAACAGCATAACAATATATGTTGTTCCCTTTGTCATTGGTAAGTTACTTGCCCGAGATTCGATCATCGATATCTTAATACCTAGCTCAATCTCGTTACCGGCAAGTCTCTTTACTCGTTCCGTAGTGCATCATCCCGTAACTAACTCATTAGTCACATTGCTTGCAAGGCTTATAGTGATGTGCATTACCGAGAGGGCCTAGAGATACCTCTCCGACAATCGGAGTGACAAATCATATTCTTGATCTATGCCAACTCAACAAATACCATCGGAGGCACTTGTAGAGCACCTTTATAATCACCAGTAACATCATGACATTTGGTAGCACACAAAGTGTTCTTCTGGTATTCGGAAGTTGCATAATACCATAGTCATAAGAACATGTATAAGTCATGGAGAAAGCAATAGTAGTAAAGTAAACGATCAAGTGCTGAGCTAACGAAATGGGTCAAGTCAATCACATCATTCTCCTAATGATGTGATCCCGTTAATCAAATGACAACTCATGTCTATGGCTTGGAAACTCAACCATCTTTGATCCACGAGCTAGTCAAGTAGAGGCATACTAGTGACACTATGTTTGTCTATGTATTCACACATGTATTATGTTTCCGGTTAATAAAATTCTAGCATGAATAATAAACATTTATCATGATATGAGGAAATAAATAACAACTTTATTATTGCCTCTAGGGCATATTTCCTTCAGTCTCCCACTTGCACTAGAGTCAATAATCTAGTTCACATCTTTATGTGATTAGTTCACATCTCCATGCGACTAATACCCAAAGGGTTTACTAGAGTCAATAATCTAGTTCACATCACTATGTGATTAACACCCAAAGAGTGATCATGTTTTGCTTGTGAGAGAAATTTAGTCAACGGGTCTGCCACATTCAGAGCCGTATGTATTTTGCAAATTTTCTATGTCTACAATGCTTTGCACGGAGCTACTCTAGCTAATTTCTCCCACTTTCAATATGTATCCAGATCGAGACTTAGAGTCATCTAGATCGATGTAAAAAGATTTCATCGACGTAACTCTTTACGACGAACTCTTTTATCACCTCCATAACCGAGAAATATTTCCTTAGTCCTCTAAGGATAATTTTGACCGTTGCCCAGTGATCTACTCCTAGATCACTATCGTACTCCTTTGCCAAATTTAGGGTAGGGTATACAATAGTTCTAGTACACAGCATGGCATACTTTATAGAACCTATGACTGAGGCATAGGGAATGAATTTTCATTCTCTTTCTATTTTCTGCCGTGGTCGGGTTTTGAGTCTTTACTCAACTTCACACCTTGCAACACAGGCAAGAACTCCTTCTTTGACTGTTCCATTTTGAACTACTTCAAAATCTTGTCAAGGTATGTACTCATTGAAAATATATCAAGCGTCTTGATATATCTCTATAGATCTTGATGCTCAATATGTAAGTAGCTTCACCGAGGTATTTCTTTGAAAAACTCCTTTCAAACACTCCTTTATGCTTTCCAGAAAATTCTACATTATTTCCGATCAACAATATGTCATTCACACATACTTATCAGAAATGTTGTAGTGCTCCCACTCACTTTCTTGTAAATACAGGCTTCACTGCAAGTCTGTATAAAATCATATGATTTGATCACTTTATCAAAGCATATATTCCATCTCCGAGATGCTTGCACCAGTCCATAGATGGATCGCTGGAGCTTGCTCACTTTGTTAGCAACTTTAGGATCGACAAAACCTTCTGGTTGCATCATATACAACTCTTCTTTAAGAAATCCATTAAGGAATATAGTTTTGACATCCATTTGCCAGATTTCATAAAATGTGGCAACTGCTAACATGATTCGGACAGACTTTTAAGCATCGATATGAGTGAGAAAATCTCATCATAGTCAACACCTTGAACTTGTCGAAAACATTTTGCGACAATTCGAGCTTTGTAGATAGTAACACTACTATCAGCGTCCGTCTTCCTCTTGAAGATCCATTTATTTTTAATGACTCACCGATCATCGGGCAAGTCAATCAAAGTCCATACTTTGTTCTCATACATGGATCCCATCTCAGATTTCATGGCCTCAAGCCATTTTGCGGAATCTGGGCTCATCATCGCTTCCTCATAGTTCGTAGGTTTGTCATGGTCTAGTAACATGACTTCTAGAACAGGATTACCGTACCACTCTGGTGTGGACCGTACTCTAGTTGACCTACGAGGTTCGGTAGTAACTTGATCTGAAGTTTCATGATCATCATCATTAGCTTCCTCACTAATTGGTGTAGGAATCACTGGAATTGATTTCTGTGATGAACTACTTTCCAATTCGGGAGAAGGTATAATTACCTCGTCAAGTTCTACTTTCCTCCCACTCACTTCTTTCGAGAGAAACACCTTCTCTAGAGAGGATCCATTCTTAGCAACAAAGATATTGCCATTCGGATCTATGATAGAAGGTGTACCCAACAGTTTCTTTTGGGTATCCTATGAAGACGCACTCTTATGATTTAGGTTAGTGCTTATCAGGCTGAAACTTTTTCACATAAGCATCACAACCCCAAACTTTAAGAAGCAACAGCTCAGGTTTCTAGCCAAACCATAGTTCATACGGTGTTGTCTCAACGGATTAGACGGTGCCCTATTTAATGTGAATGTAGCTGTCTCTAATGCATAACCCCAAAACGATAGTGGCAAATCGGTAAGAGACATCATAGATTGCACTATATCCAATAAAGTATGGTTATGACGTTTGGACACACCATTATGATGTGGTGTTCCAGGTGGCATGAATTTGTGAAACTATTCCACATTGTTTTAGTTGAAGACCAAACTCGTAACTCAAATATTCGTCTCCGGGATAAGGTCGTAGAAACTTTATTTTCTTGTTATGATGATTTTCCACTTCACTCTGACATTTTTTGAACTTTTCAAATGTTTCAGACTTATGTTTCATCAAGTAGATATACCCATATCTACTCAAATCATATGTGAAGGTCAGAAAATAATGATACCCGCCGCGAGCCTCAACACTCATAGGACCGCATACATCAGTATGCATTATTTCCAATAAGTCGGTTGCTCGCTCCATTGTTCCAGAGAACGGAGTCTTAGTCATCTTGCCCATGAGGCATGGTTCGTAAGCATCAACTGTTTCATAATCAAGTCATTCCAAAATCCCATCAACATGGATTTTCTTCATGCGCTTTACACCAATATGACCTAAACGGCAGTGCCACAAATAAGTTGCACTATCATTATTAACTTTGCATCTTTTGGCTTCAATATTATGTATATGTGTATTAGTACGATTGAGATTCAATAAACCATTCACCTTGGGTGTATGACCATTGAAGGTTTTATTCATGTAAACAGAACAGTAATTATTCCCTGATTTTAAATGAATAACCGTATTGCAATAAACATGATCAAATCATATTCATGCCTAACGCAAACACCAAATAACATTTATTTAGGTTCAACACTAATCTCAAAATTATAGGGAGTGTGCGATGATGATCATATCAATCCTGGAACCACTTCCAACACACATCGTCACTTCACCCTTAACTAGTCTCTGTTCATTTTGCAACTCCTGTTTCGAGTTACTAATCTTTAGCAACTGAACTAGTATCAAGTACTGAGGGGTTTCTATAAACACTAGTAAAGCACACATCAATAACATGTATATCAAATATACCTTTGTTCACTTTGCCATCCTTCTTATCCGCCAAATACTTGGGGCAGTTCTGCTTCCAGTGACTAGTCCCTTTGCAGTAGAAGCACTTAGTCTCATGCTAGACTTGGGCTTCTTCACTTGAGGAGCAACTTGCTTGTCGTTCTTCTTGAAGTTCCCCTTCTTCCCTTTGCCCTTTTCTTGAAACTAGTGGTCTTGTCAACCATCAACACTTGATGCTTTTCTTGATTTCTACCTTCGTCGATTTCAGCATCACGAAGAGCTTGGGAATCATTTCTGGTATCCCTTGCATATTATAGTTCATCACGAAGTTCTAGTAACTTGGTGATAGTGACTAGAGAACTCTGTCAATCACTATCTTATCTGCAAGATTAACTCCCACTTGATTCAAGTGATTGTAGTACTCAGACATTCTGAGCACATGCTCACTAGCTGAGCTATTCTCCTCCATCTTGTAGGCAAAGTGCTTGTCAAAAGTCTCATACCTTTCGACATGGGCGTGAGTCTGAAATACTAATTTCAACTCTTGGAACATCTCAGATGCTCCGTGGCATTTAAAACGTCTTTGAAGCCCTGATTCTAAGCCGTAAAGCATGGTGCACTAAACTATCAAGTAGTCATCATATCGAGCTTGCCAAACGTTCATAACGTCTGCATCTGCTCCTGCAATAGGTCTGTCACCTAGCGGTGCATCAAGGACATAATTCTTCTGTGCAGCAATGAGGATAATCCTCAGATCACGAACCTAGTCCGCATCATTGCTACTATCATCTTTCAATATAGATTTTCTCTAGGAACATATCAAAAATAAACGGGGGGCTACATCGCGAGCTATTGATCTACAACATTGTTATGAAAATACTATTAGGACTAAGTTCATGATAAATTAAAGTTCAATTAATCATATTACTTAAGAACTCCCACTTAGATAGACATCCCTCTAATCATCTAAGTGATCACACGATCCATATCAACTAAACCATAACCGACCATCACGTGAGATGGGGTAGTTTTCAATGGTGAACATCTCTATGTTGATCATATCTACTATATGATTCACGCTCGACCTTTCGGTCTCAGTGTTCCCAGGCCATATCTGCATATGCTAGGCTCGTCAAGTTTAACCCGAGTATTCTGCATGTGCAAAACTTTCTTACACCCATTGTAGATGAACGTTGAGCTTATCACACCTGATCATCACGTGGTGTCTCGGCACGACGAACTTTGGCAACGGTGCATACTCAGGGAGAACACTTTTACCTTGAAATTTAGTGAGAGATCATCTTATAATACTACCATCAAACAAAGCAAAATAATATGCACAAAGGATAAACATCACATGCAATCAATATAAGTGATATGATATGGCCATCATCATCTTGTGCCTTTGATCTCCATCTCCAAAGCACCGTCATGATCACCATCGTCACCGGCGCGACACCTTGATCTCCATCGTAGCATCGTTGTCGTCTCGCCAACTATTGCTTCCACGACTATCGCTACCGCCTAGTGATAAAGTAAAGCAATTACAGAGCAATTGCATTGCATACAATAAAGCGACAACCATATGGCTCCTGCAAGTTGCCGATAACTCTGTTACAAAACATGATCATCTCATACAATAAATATAGCATCATGTATTGACCATATCACATCACAACATGCGTTGCATAAACAAGTTAGACGTCCTCTACTTTGTTGTTGCAAGTTTTATGTGGCTGCTACGGGCAGAGCAAGAACCGTTCTTACCTCCGCATCAAAACCACAACGATATTTCGTCAAGTTAGTGTTGTTTTAACCTTCACAAGGACCGGGCGTAGCCACACTCGGTTCAACTAAAGTTGGAGAAACTGACACCCGCCAGCCACCTGTGTGCAAAGCACGTCGGTAGAACCAGTCTCGCGTAAGCGTACGCGTAATGTAGGTCTGGGCCGCTTCATCCAACAATACCGCCGAACCAAAGTATGACATGCTGGTAAGTAGTATGACTTGTATCGCCCACAACTCACTTGTGTTCTACTCGTGCATATAACATCTATGCATAAACCTGGCTCGGATGCCACTATTGGGGAACGTAGTAATTGCAAAATTTCCCTAAGCACACGCAAGATCATGGTGATGCATAGCAACAAGAGGGGAGAGTGTCGTCTACGTACCTTTGTAGACCGTAAGCGGAAGCGTTATAACAACGCGGTTGATGTAGTCGTACGTCTTCACGATCAACCGATCCTCAGCACTGAACGTACGTCACCTCCGCGTTCAGCACACGTTCATCTCGGTGACGTCTCGCGAGCTCATGATCCGGTAGAGCTTCCGGGAAGAGCTTCGTCAGCACGACGACGTGGTGACGGTGATGATTATGCTACCGGCACAGGGCTTCGCCTAAGCACCGCTACGATATGACCAAGGTGGATTATGGTGGAGGGGGGCACCTCACACGGCTAAGAGAACAATGATCAATTGTTGTGTCCATGGGGTGCCCCCTGCCCCCATATATAAAGGAGCTAGGGGTGAGGCGGACGGCCAAGGAGGAGGGCGCGCCAAGGGGGAGTCCTACTCCCACTGGGAGTAGGACTCCTCCTTTCCTAGTAGGAGTAGGAGAAGGGAAGGAAGGGAGAGAGGAAGAGAAGGAAAGGGGGGCGCCCCCCTCCTTCTCCAATTCGGACTAGAGGGGGAGGGGCGCGCAGCTACCCTTGGCCGCCCCTCCTATTCTCCCACTAGGGCCCATTAGGCCCAATATACTCCCCGGGGGGTTTCGGTAACCCCCTGGTACTCTGGTATATGCCTGAAACCACCCGAAACACTTCCGCTGTCCGAACATAGTCGTCCAATATATCAATCTTTACATATCGACCATTTTGAGACTCCTCGTTATGTCCGTGATCATATCCGGGACTCCGAACTACCTTCGGTACATCAAGACACAAAAACTCATAATACCGATCGTCACAAAACTTTAAGCGTGCAGACCCTATGGGTTCGAGAACTATGTAGACATGACCGAGACACGTCTCCAGTCAATAACCAACAGCGGAACCTGGATGCTCATATTTGTTCCTACATATTCTACGAAGATCTTTATCGATCAAACCTCATAACAATATACGTTGTTCCCTTTGTCATCGGTAAGTTACTTGCCCGAGATTCGATTGTCGGTATCTTAATACCTAGCTCAATCTCGTTACCGGCAAGTCTCTTTACTCGTTCGGTAGTGCATCGTCCCATAACTAACTCATTATTCACATTGCTTGCAAGGCTTATAGTGATGTGCATTACCGAGAGGGCCCAGAGATACCTCTCCGACAATCGGAGTGACAAATCCTATTCTTGATCTATGCCAACTCAACAAATACCATCGGAGACACCTATAGAGCACCTTTATAATCACCTAGTTACGTTGTGACGTTTGGTAGCACACAAAGTGTTCTTCTGGTATTCGGGAGTTGCATAATCTCCTAGTCATAAGAACATGTACAAGTCATGGAGAAAGCAATAGCAGTAAACTAAATGATCAAGTGCTAAGCTAACGAAATGGGTCAAGTCAATCACATCATTCTCCTCATGATGTGATCCCCTTGATCAAATGACAACTCAAGTCTATGGCTAGGAAACTCAACCATCTTTGATCAACGAGCTAGTCAAGTAGAGGCATACTAGTGACACTATGTTTGTCTTTGTATTCACACATGTATTATGTTTTCGGTTAATACAATTCTAGCATGAATAATAAACATTTATCATGATATGAGGAAATAAATAACAACTTTATTATTGCTTCTAGGGCATATTTCCTTCATTTGGGTGTTGGTCACATGGCGTGTGAACTAGATTATTGACTCTAGTGCAAGTGGGAGACTGAAGGAAATATGCCCTAGAGGCAATAATAAAGTTGTTATTTTATATTTTCGTATATCATGATAAATGTTTATTATTCATGCTAGGATTGTATTAAACGGAAACTTGATACATGTGTGGATACATAGACAAAACACCATGTCCCTAGTAAGCCTCTACTAAGACTAGCTCGTTAATCAAAGATGGTTAAGTTTCCTAACCATAGACATATGTTGTCATTTGATGAACGAGATCACATCATTAGGAGAATGATGTGATGGACAAGACCCATCCGTTAGCTTAGCATGTTGATCATTCAGTTTTACTCCCTCCGTCTGGTAAAGAGTGTACATCTAGCTTAAAAATTTGTCCACAAAAGAGTGTACTTCTATCTTCCCAATGCACTTTAAAGTAGGAAAACATACTTCTCTCTTATCACACGGTAATCAAGACCAATAGCAATCTATACATGGTCTTCTTAATTTCTACATGCACTTAATTAGCTCATTGGGGGTTGGGTAATTAAAGAGGAGAGAGATGGTGGCCTGCACCTTTCCAATGCATTTTTTACTCAACTCCATAATTTGTCCTAAAATTTCTAGATGTACACTCTTCACCAGACGGAGGGAGTATTGCTATTGCTTTCTTCATGTCATATACATATTCCTTTGACTATGCGATTATGCATCTCCCGGATGCCAGAGGAATACCTTGTGTGTTATCAAATGTCACAATGTAACTGGGTGATTATAAAGATGCTCTACAGGTATCTCTGAAGGTATTTGTTGGGTTGGCATAGATCGAGATTAGGATTTGTCACTCCGAGTATCGGAGAGGTATCTCTGGGCCCTCTCGGTAATGCACATCATAATAAGCCTTGCAAGCAATGTGACTAATGGGTTAGTTGTGAGATCATGCATTACGGAACGAGTAAAGAGACTTGGAGGTAACGAGATTGAACTAGGTATGAAGATACCGACGATCGAATCTCGGGCAAGTAACATACCGATGACAAAGGGAATAACATATGTTGTCATTACGGTACGACCGATAAAGATCTTCATAGAATATGTGGGAACCAATATGAGCATACAGGTTCCGCTATTGGTTATTGACTGGAGAGGTATCTCGGTCATGTTTACATAGTTCTCGAACCCGTAGGGTCCGCACGCTTAACGTTCGATGATGATTTTGTATTATATGAGTTATGTGATTTGGTGACTGAATGTTGTTTGAAGTCCCGGATGAGATCACGGACATGATGAGGAGTCTCTAAATGGTTGAGAGGTAAAGATTCACATATTGGACGATGATATTCGGACACCGGAAGTGTTCCGGGGGTACCGGGTGCATATCGGGTCACCGGAAGG
>NC_041384.1:532101383-532182148 GCF_002162155.2 Triticum dicoccoides
CAGACCAGCCCCTAAGGGGCTGGTGCGCCCCATGTAGGCCAAAATAAGGGGGGAGGAAATAGGAGAAGGGAGAAAGGAAGAGGAGGGATTCGGCCTCCCCCTTCCTTCCCTCCTCCCTCCTCCTTCCACCCCCCTCCAGATGGATATGGAAGGGGGGGAGGCCGAATTGGGAGGCGCCCAAGTAGGATTCCTCCTACTTGGGGCGCCCCCTTGGCTGCCTCTCCTCCCCTCCAACCTATATATGTGAGGGGGGCACCGCTAGAACACAAAACAACAATTGTTAGCCGTGTGCGGCGCCCCCTCCACAGTTTACGCCTCCGGTCATATTGTCGTAGTGCTTAGGCAAAGCCCTGCGCGGATCACTGCACCATCACTGTCACGATGCCGTCGTGCTGACAAAACTCTCCCTCGACACTTTGCTGGATCAAGAGATCGAGGGACGTCATCGAGCTGAACATGTGCAGAACTCGGAGGTGTCGTACATTCGGTGCTTGATCGGTCGGAACGAGAAGAAGTTCGACTACATCAACCGAGTTGTCAAACGCTTCCGCTTTCGGTCTATGAGGGTACGTGGACACACTCTCCCCCTCTTGTTACTATGCATCTCCTGGATAGATCTTGCGTGAGCGTAGGAAATTTTTTGGAATTGCATGCTATGTTCCCCAACAACGGGACGACGTGGGGAAGCAGCAGCCAGCAGGGCGAGGGGACGGCGTAGGGGAGGCGCCGATTGCGCTGGCCGTCTGTCAAGCTGCCCATGGGCTGGGAGGGGCCAGCGCCGGCATCCAAGATGCGCCGATGGGGAAGTTGTGGCTGCGGTGAGGCGGTAGATCCGGAGTTTCCCCCGATCTCCACCTTGGAGCGCTCCAAGGCGATGCGGAGGGTAAGTTCATACTTAGGATCCACCTCGTCGCTGGAGCGGCTGCCGGAGCTTGACATTACGCCAGATTCAATCGGAATCGGTGAGGGGAGAGGAGAGGACGGAGCGAGAGAGGAGAGTGAGTGAGCTAGGGTTTAGGACTGACGAGGCCGATGGGGTTTTTGTGGGACATTTGTGGGGTCGATGGTGAGTCGGGCTTGTCAGGCAGATGCGCCCGGGCGTGCTCGGGCCGTCCCATATTCTGAACGAAATATGCCCTAGAGGCAATAATAAAGTTGTTAATATATTTCCTTATATCATGATAAATGTTTATTATTCATGCTAGAATTGTATTAACCGGAAACTTAGTACATGTGTGAATACATAGACAAACAGAGTGTCCCTAGTATGCCTCTACTTGACTAGCTCGTTAATAAAAGATGGTTAAGTTTCCTAGCCATGGACATGTGTTGTCATTTGATTAACGGGATCACATCATTAGAGAATGATGTGATTGACTTGATCCATCCGTTAGCTTAGCACGATGATCGTTTAGTTTCTTGCTATTGCTTTCTCCATAACTATACATGTTCCTATGACTATGAGATCATGCAACTCCCAAATACCGGAGGAACACTTTGTGTGCTACCAAACATCACAATGTAACTGGGTGATTATAGAGGTGCTCTACAGGTGTCTCCGATGGTATTTGTTGAGTTGGCATAGATCAAGATTAGGATTTGTCACTCCAATTGTCGGAGAGGTATCTCTGGGCCCTCTCGGTAATGTACATCACTATAAGATGCTAATGAGTTAGTTATGGGATGCAGCATTATGTAACAAGTAAAGATACTTGCCGGTAACGAGATTGAACTAGGTATTCAGATACCAGCGATCGAATCTCGGGCAAGTAACATATCGATGACAAAGGGGACAACGTATATCGTTATGCGGTTTGACCGATAAAGATCTTCATAGAATATGTAGGAACCAATATGAGCATCCAGGTTCCGCTATTGGTTATTGACCGGAAGTGAGTCTCGGTCATGTCTACATAGTTCTCGAACCCGTAGGGTCCGCATGCTTAACGTTCGGTGATGATCGGTATTATGAGTTTTTTGTGTTTTGATGTACCGAAGGTAGTTCGGAGTCCCGGATTTGATCATGGGCATAACGAGGAGTCTTGAAATGGTCGAGACGTAAAGATCGATATATTGGAAGCCTATTGAGGGAGTCCTGGATTAGGGGATATCCGTACGGCCGGACTATATCCTTTGGCCGGACTGTCGGACTATGAAGATACAAGATTGAAGACTTCGTCCTATGTCCGGATGGGACTCTCCTTGGCGTGGAAGGCAAGCTTGGCAATTCGGATATGTAGATCTCCTTCCTTTTAACCGACTCTGTGTACCCCTAGCCCCCTCTAGTTTCTATATAAACCGGAGGGTTTAGTCCGTAGAGAGGACACACAATCATACCATAGGCTAGCTTCTAGGGTTTAGCCTCTTCGATCTCGTGGTAGATCAACTCTTGTACTACTCATATTATCAAGAACAATCAAGCGGGACGTAGGGTATTACCTCCATCAAGAGGGCCCGAACCTGGGTAAACATCGTGTCCCCCGCCTCCTGTTACCATCTGCCTAGACGCACAGTTCGGGACCTCCTACCCGAGATCTGCCGGTTTTGACACCGACATTGGTGCTTTCATTGAGAGTTCCACTGTGCCATCACCGTAAGAAAGGATGCCTCTTCTCATTGTTAAAAACAACATTACCGCCGGGGGAGCCCTAGCTGTCGGCCAAACTCTCCGGCTAGGCAGTTTCATCATGACCGCCCGTTCGGCTGCTGCACCGACGATGACTTCTCGGGTCATCGAAAACAGCCTCCACGTCGGCTCGGAATTTGCCGAGCAGATGGATCCAATGGAGCTCTCATCCCTAAACGAGCTCTTGGATCGCATCGCCACCTTGGGAGTCGCTGCGGACTATGATCGGATTGGGCTTAAACCCGATCAAAGGGAGATTAACTCTCCACCGGTCACCCATCATATTGCGGTGGTGGAGGAACAATGCGGCGATTCTTCCTCTATCTTGAGGACTAACTATGTCCGGATTCCTGAGCTCTCCGAGCCGGATACCCGTTTACGGGAGGACATCACCCAAGCCCTGAACCTAGAGTCAGGCGGTGGGCCAGACTTATCGGGCAACATCCCGGAACCCGAACTTCCAAGATTGGAAACTCCTCGGCCCCTGGGTCTCAGATCGGGTAAGGGTTTGGACTCAAATCCACCCACCCACCCAAAAATAAACGATTTTTCCCAAATCAGGCAAGCGCCCCAGGAAACAGTACATCATTATTGGGCCTGATTCCTCCTTGTGATGAACAAGGTTAAGGACTGTTGCGAGGAAGACGCAGTCTCATTTTTCCGCAATAATTGCACGGACAAGGGAATCCTTAACGCCATAAGTCGCTGTGACATATCACGCTTCGCTGACTTGGCATCCATAGTACGAAAGTACTGTGCGATGGAAAGCGCCTGGAAAACCGAAACGAAATTTTGGGATAATCCGGCTCCAAATATACACCCAGTCCGAAGTAAAAGGGTGCACTATCATAAGACACCCGAGTTAATTACAAAGAAGCAAAAACCCTCTACAGGGCGTGGAACCATATTGGAGGATGACTCAACGGACCCTGCAAAATTCATAGTACAGCGGATACCATACCAACACACAGCCTTAGAGCATGTTGGGTACTCCGGCAGGTGGCCAAAAGTGGTGAGGATCTTCTCATCCCAGATGCCACAGAGCACCACCCGGGGATAACAATACAGTATTAACAGTCTTTGAAACCTTCGCATCGAATAATAGGCGCAAGCGAACACTCCGCAGCCTTGCCGAAATCTGCCACGTGGCAGCAATAAATCCATGGAGTGACACGGCTATTACCTTCAATGCCAGTGACGAACCTAAATTCCGAACAGCCCAAGCATCAGCTGCACTGGTCCTCAATCCAATTGTGGACGGATTTCGACTCACCAAAGTACTCATGGACGGCGGCAGTGGATTAAACCTCATCTATGAGGAAACTCTTCAAAAAATGGAAATATACTGGAACCGCATTAAGCAAAGCAGCACAACCTTCAGAGGAATCATCCCCAGTCGGGAAGCATGCTGTGCTGGGAAAATCACACTAGATGTGGTATTCGGCACGCCGGAGAACTATAGGTCCGAAGAAATTACATTCCAGGTGGCCCCGTTCAGTAGCGGATACCACACCCTTTTAGGGCGGGAGGCGTTCACGATCTTCCAAGCCATACCCCATTACGGGTACATGAAGCTCAAAATGCCCGGGCCCAACGGAATCATCACTCTCGCTAGTGATCCAGACACAGCACTCCGCGCCGAAAACAAAACAGCCGCATTGGCCCTTGAGGCATTATCCAAAGCCCTTCCGGCCGAGGAATTAACTACGCTACGCTCCACAGTGGACAGGGACGACGTGATACTTGATAAGAGATCCAAGTCCACCTCTTTTAAATCAGCGGATGAAATAGTCAAATTCCAAGTCCACCCAACGGACCCTACAAAATAGCCTCCATCGGGGCACAGTTAAACCCCGCCGTGGATGCTGCACTACGAGAGTTCCTGCGCGAGAATTGGGACATATTTGCCTGGCACCCCCCAGACATGCCAGGAATCCCACGCAGGCTGGCCGAGCACAGCCTTAATATTCTAAAGGGATTCAAGCCAATCAAGCATACTCTTCGGCGTTTCTCTGAACCTAAGAGACAAGCTATGGGAGAGGAACTAGCCAAGTTATTGGAGGCCGGATTCATTAGAAAAATAAAACACCCGGACTGGTTAGCAAACCTGGTGATGGTACCAAAGAAGGACAAACTTTGGCACCTATGTGTCGATTTCAAGGACCTCAACAAGGCTTGCCCAAAGGATCCCTTCCCCCTCCCCCACATCGATCAAATTGCCGATGCTACCGCAGGACACGATTCATTGTGTTTCCTCGATGCAAACTCTGGCTACCACCAAATCAAGATGGCGGAGTCCAACCAAGCCGCAACGGCATTTATCACACCATACGGCCCCTTCTGTTTCAACACAATGCCTTTTGGGCTCAAAAACGCCGGCGCAACATATCAGCGCATGATTCAGACATGTCTGGAGAAACAGATCGGCAAAATAGTAGAGGCATACATAGATGATGTGGTCGTCAAAACCAAACATGTCGACTCTCTAATAGACGACTTGAGGCTCACATTCGACAACCTCCGAACATACGACATCAAGCTCAATCCGGAAAAATGCGTTTTCGGTGTACCAGCCGGAAAGCTCCTGGGTTTCATTGTCTCCAGTAGAGGAATTGAAGCAAATCCGGCCAAAATCCGAGCTCTGTCACAGTTGGCTATCCCAACGGACCTCAAAAAATCCAGAAATTAACCGGATGTGCGGCGGCTCTAAGCCGCTTTATCTCCCGCTTAGGAGAAAAGGCATTACCGCTTTATCGCCTCCTTCGGCGCACCGAACACTTCGACTGGACGGACGCTGCCACAGCCGGATTGGAAGAAATAAAAGCCATACTGGCAACCAACCCAATCCTGGCCGCGCCAAACATCGGCGAACCAATGTTGCTGTACATTGTGGCAACTCATCAGGTTGTAAGCGCAGTGCTCATCGTCGAACGAGAAACGGACAGACATAAATTCCCCATTCAAAAGCCGGTATATTATGTATGCACTGTCCTCACTCAATGCAAATCACGGTACCCACATTATCAAAAGATAGCCTATGTGGTATTCATGGCATCCCGGAAGCTGCGACACTACTTTCAAGAGTGTTCAATTACAGTAGCCTCGGAAGTGCCACTTAATGATATTATAAACAACCGTGATGCCACGGGTCGGATTGCCAAATGGGCCATTGAGCTCCTCCCGTTCGACATAACATACAAACCCCAGCGAGCCATTAAATCGCCCTCCGTTTGTATACGGTATCCACCCACCGCCCTCCAAACAATCCCCATTACCTGGCCCTTCGCGGTCTGGGGGCTTGACATGGTTGGACCCCTTAAAGGGGGAACCCATAAGAAAAAATACTTACTGGTCATGGTGGATAAATTCACCAAATGGATAGAAGCCAAACCTGTTAAAACGGCCGAATCTGGACCGGTGATAGACTTCATATCCGAGGTTGTACACCATTATGGCGTCCCCCACAGCATCATTACTGACAACGGCACAAACTTCACGGTCGACGAGGTAAAACTCTGGTGCAGCAACATGGGCATTAAGCTCGATTATGCCTCTGTCTATCACCCACAAACTAACAGCCAAGTTGAGCGAGCAAATGGTCTTATCATGAGCAGCATCAAACCCAGATTAGTGCGGTCCTTAAAGGAGTCTAACACGCACTGGGTAGAGGAGCTCGACTCCGTACTCTGGGGGCTGCGGACCATGCTGAATCGTACTACTGGATACACACCCTTCTTTATGGTGTACGGTGCAGAGGCGGTTCTGCCCTGTGACATAATTCATGACTCACCTCGAGTGCGCATGTATGAAGAAAGAGAAGCCGAGCTCGATCGGCAGGACAGTCTGGACACCCTGGAGGAGGAGCGCGACATGGCAAAAGCCCGTTCCGCATTCTACCAGCAACAGGCTCGCAGATACCAAAGCAGAGAAGTACGGGCCAAAACTTATAACGTTGGCGAGCTAGTTCTACGCCTGCCGGAGAAGAAAAAGACCAAGCTCGAGCCCAAATGGGAAGGTCCCTTCATTATTGACCAAGTTCTGACCGGTGGAGCGTACCGTCTGCGGGATGCATCGAATAATCGACTTGAACCGAACCCATGGAACGCAGCCAGGCTCCGAAGATTCTACGCCTAGTGCCGGACTCTATGTTCGTCTCCTTCCTCTGTCCATTTTTTGCATATACATTATCTGTCTTTTTTCTCTTTCTTTCTTTTATTCTTTCTCAAGGCCTTCAAGGGCCAACTTGTGCCTTGCTTGCACACTATTGACGCGCTAACCGCGCTCATTATACCTGGGGGCTTCTTACATAGAAGCTTAATTATTTATCTGGGCTTCATGCCCCGCACATGTGTTATTCTTCCGCATGTACCTTTTCTTCGCCATTATATGCATCGATATGACTTAAGTTTTGGCCAAGCTGGGTTGCCTGGCTCTTGTATTTATGCCCTACATTCCCGTTAATTCGGCTAGGGCATAAGGGGAGCACCTCTGCGATTGTTACTGTCGGGTCAGCCGGATGTGTACCTCAGACTGGCTGAAGCCGAAAGCTAGCGTTCTTAAGGGAATATTCGGTCGGTGAACAAAAGATGATTTTTATTTATTTTCCATATGTGCCCCAGATGTTTTTGCCTGAGTCTCCTCTCGCAGTCCGGACATGCACTTTAGGGCATGCATACCCAGGGAAAGGAACCCTTAACGGAACTATTCTCCCTGGAAGATGTTTCTTACTACCCATGTAATATAACATAACTAGTTGGGTACTTGTCTGTTCAAGCACTAATGACCCCTATGCCTGGTTTCCACGCATACCCCGGCTCTTATATAACTGAGCGGGTATTCGGATACACTCCGGACTATCGGGTCCCGAGGTTGAAGCGAAAAGGTCCGCCATGACAAATGATTTACAATCCGGCTAGAAGGCATTATACATGTCACTTTAATTACATAGTCATGTAGACTGACTAAATTCCTCTTCTATACCATCCAACAGGCTGTCTAGCCTACAATCCTGTTGGGAATACTTTGTGGCTAATTCTACTTGCCCATACACTAAGCTAACGGGGATCTCTTTCCCATCAGGCCCCACAGGTCCGACCTCGGCCATGTGGTTTGGGTCAGCCTTGGTATACCGCGTCTTCACCATGGCCCAGGCTTCCTTGGCACCTTGACGGCAGGCCGATATCTTCCATAATCGGAAGCGTCGCCGTGCTCCCTTGAGCTTCTCCGCAAGCTCTCCAATGCCTGCTGGCAGGGAGACGGATGGCCACAAGGCCTGGGCAATACCTTGCATCACCTGCCGAACTTGTTCGTGCAGTTGTGAGAGCTCGGGTAGAAGATCACCCGCAGACCCGGGCATCTCCTCCGCGAGACGACCCGTCAGCATACCTGCAGACATAACTCTGTTAGCCGGCTTCTCCGCCGCACTCTTTTAAGGGTTCGTTCAAGCACTTACTGAAAATGCCGCGTCGAAGCCGCTTATTCTCCTTCACGGAGTCTGCAAGCTGGGCTCGAACATCTTTCAGTTCCACGCTCAGATTGGTATTGGCGTCTTGGAGATTGTTTTCTCCCGCATGACCTTAGTCAGCACGCGTTCACCAGCCTTTAGATGTCGTACGACATGCTGGTCCTCCGAATTCTCTCCGGAGTCATCTGCAATATCTATTGTTAGATCTGCAGCCATGCCGCACACTATATGGTACCTATCATTCTTTGAAACAAATGTTACCATCTGGGGACTTTTCAGGTTCCTTCAATGCGGCAACGGCGGCCCGAAGTTGGGTCATGCATTCCTCCAGCTCCTGTGACAGTCGAGTATTCTTCTCTGTAAGAACCTGCACAATAAATGATCCTTAAATCAGTTGTGCCAACTGTTTCAAGTCTCAGGGGATACTGATATATATCCTCATCAAATTTTCTTACCCGTACATCCTTTACATACTGGTCCGTGGCTCTGGATAGACCATTTTGAGCAGCACGGATGTACGCATCTCCCGAGTTGAATGCATCAAACGCCTCTAGGGAGAAACAAGCGTCACGGAGTACGGCTCGGCGATGCCTGTGATTCATGGCGCTCTCCACTTCGGAATTCGTAGCGGATATCTTATCCGCATCCTTTGTAGAAGGAGCATCCGGCGTGTACCTCGTGTTAGCTTCCGCCTCTGTGTCTGGCCCTGGAGCTTGACTGGTAGAGGCGTGATCGGCGACCTCTCTGGATATTGTCCGGCGAGCGTTCTTCCTTCTAGGAAACACGGGTGTTATTATGTTTTTAAAGATGAGAACCACGGAGTGAGGTGTTGTATCATACCTCTGCGTCGGCGTCTCCGTCCGAACCGCCTTCCTTTTTAGCCTGTCCGGCTTTGAAACCCCTTGTTGGCGAGTCGCCGTGGGCTCGGCATGGCGTCCCGAGGACCTTCCCTATAAAACACCGTTTGTATACAGTAGGTGAAGTGCATAAAAGGAAATCCTTTTCAAAGGTTGGGACTCCAGTCTCATTTACCCGCGAGGCTAGGAGTAGCCCAGGGTAGTCGGCTATAATGGCCACCATGGCGTCATCACAGCTTAGCTGATAGAAAATCCTATCAATCAGCTCCATGAATATGTCCGGATCCTCTTTCAGGCCGGGGTCGAGGACCCGCTCAGGATCCTCCGGTTGTGGAGGTGGGCTATTGATCTCCCCTACCACCTTACGCAGTTCCTGCGATGAAACGTCAAGGTAAATATGTATCACGAAAACAATGGTAGGATGGAAGTAAAAAAGATCGGAAGCTCACCCAGCTTCGAGGGTTGTTCATGGAGAATCCATCCTGTGGCTTGAGGCGGAGGAACTCCTCTTCCTCCCCCTTATACAGATCGGATAGAATTTTTGCTAGAGCAGCAACTGAGTCCGGTCCCTTGCGCCCGCAGCGAGTGGCATCATCTTCCCCGTTGAAGTGCCACATGGGATGGCCTCGATATTGAAGTGGATGCACCCCCTGCATAATGCATATTGCCATAACCTCGGTTATGGTCAGTCCTGATTTGGCCAGCAACTTTATCCGGCACATCAGATAAAATACGTCTCTATCATCTTCCTCCTGTGGGCTCCGTGGGCGCCAGCTTAGGCGTTTCTTCAAAGGGGCGTTGTCGAACTCAGGAAGACCAATTCGGATAGGATCCGGGAGAGGAACATCCTCCATATAAAACCACTTTGAAGGCCAGTCCTCGGACGTCTTCTTCGGGGTACCGGATAGGTATCCGGTCCCGGCGATGCGCCATACTTCGGCTCTGCCCACTTGATATATTGATCCCCTCTGTGTACGGGGCACAAGGCAGAACAACTTCTTCCACAACACGAAATGAGCTTCGCAACCCAGAAACAGCTCGCAAAGGGCTACGTAACCAGCGATGTGCAGTATGGAGGCAGGGGTGAGGTTGTGCAACTGGAGGCCGTAGAACTCCAGAAGCCCTCGGAGAAATGGATGGATTGGAAATCCGAGTCCCCTTAACAAATAAGGGACAAGGCATACCCGCTCTCCCTTAGAGGGGTTGGGAAAGCTCTCCGCTTGCTCCCCGCCATTATAGATGGCGAGCCCGGCTCGAACCGGGACCATATACGCTGGAGGGAGGAATCCCTGGGTCTGTAGCTTCACTAATTGGTTGTGCGGGACGGAACACTTCTCCCAGTCTCCGGGCTTGGGGCTGTGGGAGCGAGAGGAGGAGCTACGCTGGCCGGCCATGTTGGGATGGATTTTTTCGGGCGCGCTTCGATGAATGCTCGCTGAGGGAGGATGGTGTGGTTTGGATCTGAGGATCCTCGTCTCTTTAATAGACAGTTCATTCACATAGATGGGGTGGTAAATGTAAAAACACCTTGGCTCCTCACATTCGCTTGACACGTGGAATATGGCCATTATTGGACGCAGAAGCCAAGAAGCGCAACATTTACGAGAAGCCGGACACTATTTAACAGGTACTCAGAGTTTGAAGAAGAACCCGCCTTGCAATGCCGAAGACAATCTGCGTGCCGGACTCGTCGTCATTAAAGCCTGGTTCAGGGGCTACTGAGGGAGTCCTAGATTAGGGGGTATCCGGACGGCCGGACTGTCAGACTATGAAGATACAAGATTGAAGACTTCGTCCCGTGTCCGGATGGAACTCTCCTTGGCGTGGAAGGTAAGCTTGGCAATTTGGATATGTAGATCTCCTTCCTTGTAACCGAATCTGTGTAACCCTAGCCCCCTCCAGTGTCTATATAAACCGGAGGGTTTAGTCCGTAGAGAGGACACACAATCATACCATAGGCTAGCTTCTAGGGTTTAGCCTCTTCGATATCCTGGTAGATCAACTCTTGTACTACTCATATTATCAAGAACAATCAAGCAGGACGTAGGGTATTACCTCCATCAAGAGGGCCCGAACCTGGGTAAACATCATATCCCCCGCCTCCTGTTACCATCCGCCTAGACGCACAGTTCGGGACCCCCTACCCGAGATCCACCGGTTTTGACACCGACACCTATGTTTGGACATCGGAATGGTTCCGTGTGAAAATGGGAGTATACCGGAGCACCGGGAGGTTACCGAAACCCTCTAGGAGGTATATGGGCCTTATTGGGCCTTAGTGGGAGAGAGGGGAAAGGAGCAAAGGAGCCCCCCCCAAGCCCAATCCGAATTGGGAGCCCCCCTTTTCCTTCCTCCTCCCTCCTCCTTCCTTCTCCCCTAAATCCAACAAGGCAAGGGGGAATCCTACTCCCGGTGGGAGTAGGACTCCCCTTGGGGCGCGCCTAGGAGGCCGACCCCCTCCCCCTCCTCCAGTCCTTTATATACAGGGCAGGAGGGCACCCCATAGACACACAAGTTGATCATTGATCTCTTAGCCATGTGCGGTGCCCCCCTCCACCATAATCCACCTCGATCATATAGTAGCGGTGCTTAGGCGAAGCCCTGTTCCGGTAGCATCATCATCACTGTCATCACGCCGTCGTGCTGACGAAGCTCTCCCTCGAAGCTCTACTGGATCGTGAGTTCGTGGGACGTCACCGAGCCGAACGTGTGCAGATCGCGGAGGTGTCGTACCTTCGGTGCTAGGATCGGTCGATCGTGAAGACGTACGACTACATCAACCACGTTGCCATAACGCTTCCGCTTACGGTCTACGAGGGTACATAGACAACACTCTTTCCTCTCGTTGGTATGCATCACCATGATCTTGCGTGTGCGTAGGAATTTTTTTGATGTAGTTCCCCAATAGTGGCATCCGAGCCAGGTTTATGCGTAGATGCTATATGCACGAGTAGAACACAAAGGAGTTGTGGGCGTGGGTATATACATATTGCTTGCCGTCACTAGTTGATTCTTGATTCGACGGTATTGTTGGATGAAGTGGCCCAGACCGACATTACGCATGCGCTTACGCGAGACTGGTTCTACCGACGTGCTTCGCACACAGGTGGCTGGTGGGTGTCAGTTTCTCCAACTTTAGTTGAATCGGATTCAATGAACAGGGTTCTTTCTGAAGATCAAAAAGCAATCATTATACCGTGTTGTGGTTTTTGATGTGTAGGTAAGAACGGTTCTTGCTCAGCCCATAGCAGCCACGTAAAACTTGCAACAACAAAGTAGAGGACGTCTAACTTGTTTTTGCAGGGCATGTTGTGATGTGATATGGTCAAGACGTGATGAGATATATATTGTTGTACGAGATGATCATGTTTTGTTAAAGTTATCGGCAACTGGCAGGAGCCTTATGGTTGTCTCTTTATTGCATAAGATGCAAGCGCCATATAATTTCTTTACTTTATCGCTACGCGATGGCAATAGTTGCAAAAGCAATAGTTGGTGAGACGACCATGTGACGACACGTTGATAGAGATCAAGATGATGGAGATCTTGGTGTCATGCCGGTGACGATAGAGATCATGGCGATGTTTTGGAGATGGAGATCAAAGGCACAAGATGATGATGGCCATATCATTCACATATTTTGATTGCATGTGATGTTTACCTTTTATACATCTTATTTTGCTTAGTTTGGCGGTAGCATTATAAGATGATCTCTCACTAAATTTCAAGGTATAAGTGTTCTCCTTGAGTATGCACCGTTGCGATAGTTCGTCGTGCCGAGACACCACGTGATGATCGGGTGTGATAAGCTATACGTTCACATACAATGGGTGCAAGCCAGTTTTGCACACGCAGAATACTCGGGTTAAACTTAATGAGCCTAGCATATGCAGATATGGCCTTGGAACACTGGAGACCGAAAGGTCAAGTGTGAATCATATAGTAGATATAATCAACATACTGATGTTCACCATTGAAAACTACTCCATCTCACGTGATGATCAGACATGGTTTAGTTGATTTGGATCACGTGATCATTTAGATGACTAGAGGGATGTCTATCTAAGTGGGCGTTCTTAAGTAATATGATTAATTGAACTTTAATTTATCATGAACTTAGTCATGATAGTATTTGCATATCTATGTTGTAGATCAATAGCTTGCGATGTAGCTCCCCATTTATTTTTTGACATGTTCCTAGAGAAAAATAAGTTGAAAGATGATAGTAGCAATGATGCGGACTGGGTCCATGATCTGAGGATTATCCTCATTGCTGCATAGAAGAATTATGTCCTTGATGCACCACTAGGTAACAGACCTATTGCTAGAGCAGATGCACACATTATGAACGTTTGACAGAGCTCGGTATGATGACTGCTTAATAGTTTAGTGCACCATGCTTTACGGCTTAGAACCGAGACTTCAAAAACATTTTGAACACCACGGAACATATAAGATGTTCTAAGAGTTGAAATTGGTATTTAATACTCATGCCCATGTCGAGAGGCCTCTGACAGTACTTTGCCTACAAGGTGGAGGAGAATAGCTCAACCATTGAGCATGTGCTCAGATTGTCTGGGTAGTACAATTGCTTGAATCAAGTGGGAGTTAATCTTCCAGATAAGATAGTAATTGATAAAGTTCTCTAGTCACTATCACCAAGTTACTAGAACTTAGTGATGAACTATAATATGCAAGGGATGACGAAAGTAATTCCCAAGCTCTTCGCGATGCTGAAATCGATGAAGGTAGAAATCAAGAAATAGCATCAAGTGTTGATGGTTAACAAGACCACTAGTTTCAAGAAAATGGCAAAGGGAAAGAAAGGGGAACTTCAAAGAAGAAAGGTAAGCAAGTTGCCACTCCCATGAAGAAGCTCAAAGCTAGACCCAAGCCTGGAACTGAGTGCTTCTACTGCAGAGGAAATGGTCACTGGAAGTGGAACTGCCCTAGATACTTGGCGGATAAGAAGGATGGCAAAGTGAACAAAAGTATATATTTGATATACATGTTATTGATGTGTACTTTATTAGTGTTTATGACAACACCTCAGTATTTGATACTGGTTCAGTTACTAAGAGTAGTAACTCGAAACGGGAGTTGCAAAATAAACAGAGACTAGTTAAGGGCGAGGTGATGATGTGAGTTGGAAGTGATTCCAAGGTTGATAAGATCACCATCGCACACTCCCTTTACCTTCGGGATTAGTGTTGAACCTAAAATAAATGTTATTTGGTGTTTGCGTAAAGCGTAATATAATTGGATCATGTTTATTGCAATATGGTTATTCATTTAAGTCAAGGATAATTGTTATTTTGTTTACATGAATAAAACCTTCTGAGGTCATACACCCAGGTGAATGGTTTATTGAATCTCGGTCGTAGTAATACACATGTTCATAATATTGAAGCCAAAAGATGCAAAGTTATTAATGATAGTGCAACTTATATGTGGCACTGCCGTTTAGGTCATATTGGTGTAAAGCGCATGAAGAAACTCCATGCTGATGTGCTTTTGGAATCACTTAATTATGAATCACTTGATGCTTGCGAACCATGCCTCATGGGCAAGATGACTAAGACTCTGTTCTCTGGAACAATGGAGCGAGCAACTGACTTATTGGAAATAATACATACTCCCTCCTTTCTGGTTTATAGGGCTCAATTCAAAAATCTCACCAACCAGGTAGATGGTGAGTGGTGGAATACTTTTTGTAATTTGCAAAAGCACCCAATTAATGCTCTTGTTTTCCTCAAAAATTTATGTTTACCAATGTATTAATTGCAATGCATGCATGCATAATGTACATGCATTGGTCAATTTTCTCTTAATACTTGCATGCAATTATTTAATACACCTTGAAATCTGAATTTGTGATGGTGAACAACCAAATTGAGCCTTATAAAATGGAAAAACTAAGATTTTGAGATAAGCCCTATAAACCGGAAAGGAGGGAGTATTGATGTATGTGGTCCGATGAGTGTTGAGGCTCGCGGAGGGTATCATTATTTTCTGACCTTCACAGACGATTTGAGCGGATATGGGTATATCTACTTGATGAAACTTAAGTATGAAACATTTGAAAAGTTCAAAGAATTTCATAGTGAAGTGGAAAATCATCGTAACAATAAAATAAAGTTTCAACGATCTGATCACAGAGACGAATATTTGAGTTGCGAGTTTGGTCTTCAACTAAAACAATGTGGAATAGTTTCACAAATTCATGCCACGTGGAACACCACAGCATAATGGTGTGTCCGAACGTCATAACCATACTTTATTGGATATAGTGCAATCTATGATATCTCTTACCGATTTACCACTATCGTTTTCGGGTTATGCATTAGAGACAGCTGCATTCATGTTAAATAGGGCATCATCTAAATCCGTCAAGATGACACCTTATGAACTGTGGTTTGGCAAGAAACCCAAGTTGTCGTTTCTTAAAGTTTGGGGCTGTGATGCTTATGTGAAAAAGCTTCAATCTGATAAGCTCGAACCCAAATCGGAGAAATGTGTCTTCATAGGATACCCAAAGGAAACTGTTGGGTACACCTTCTATCACTGATCTGAAGGCAAGATATTCGCTGCTAAGAATGGATCCTTTCTAGAGAAGGAGTTTCTCTCGAAAAAAGTGAATGAGAGGAAAGTAGAACTTGACGACGTAATTGTACCTTCTCCCTTATTGGAAAGTAGTTCATCACTGAAATCAGTTCCAGTGAGTCCTACACCAGTAAGTGAGGAAGCTGATGATGATGATCATGAAACTTCTGATCTAGTTACTACCGAACCTCGTAGGTCAACCACAATACGTTCCGCACCGGAGTGGTACGGCAATCCTGTTCTGGAGGTCATGTTACTTGACCATGACGAACCTACGAACTATGAGGAAGCGATGATGAGCCCAGATTCCACGAAATGGCTTGAAGCCATGAAATCTGAGATGAGATCCATGTATTAGAACAAAGTATGGACTTTGATTGACTTGCCCGTTGATCGGTGAGCCATTAAGAATAAATGGATTTTCAAGAGGAAGACGGATAATGATAGTAGTGTTACTATCCACAAAGCTCGAATGTCTCAAAGGGTTTTTGACAAGTTCAAGATGTTGACTATGATGAGATTTTCTCACTCGTAGCGATGCTTAAATCTGTCCGAATCATATTAGCAATTGCCACATTTTATGAAATCTGGCAAATGGATGTCAAAAATGCATTCCTTAATGGATTTCTTAAAGAAGAGTTGCATATGATGCAACAAGAAGATTTTGTCAATCCTAAAGGTGCTAACAAAGTGTGAAAGCTCCAGCGATCCATCTATGGACTGGTGCAAGCATCTCGGAGTTGGAATATATGCTTTTATAAAGTTATCAAAGCATATGGTTTTATACAGACTTGCGGTGAAGCCTGTATTTACAAGAAAGTGGGTGGGAGCACTACAGCATTTCTGATAAGTATATGTGAATGACATATTGTTGATTGGAAATATTGCTATCGTTGACTGAGATCATGTAACTCCGGAATACCGGAGGAACACTTTGTGTGCTACCAAACGTCACAACGTAACTGGGTGATTATAAAGATGCTCTACAGGTGTCTCCGATGGTATTTGTTGAGTTGGCATAGATCAAGATTAGGATTTGTCACTCTGATTGTCGGAGAGGTATCTCTGGGCCCTCTCGGTAATGCACATCACTATAAGACTTGCAAGAAATGTAGCTAATGAGTTAGTTACGGGATGTAGCATTACGTAACGAGTTAAGAGACTTGCCGGTAACGACATTGAACTAGGTAATGGACATCGAACTATGTTGTTATGCGGTTTGACCGATAAAGATCTTCGGAGAATATGTAGGAACCAATATGATCATCCAGGTTCCGCTATTGGTTATTGACCGGAAGTGAGTCTTGGTCATGTCTACATAGTTCTCGAACCCGTAGGGTCCGCACGCTTAACGTTCGGTGACGATCGGTATTATGAGTTTATGTGTTTTGATGTACCAAAGGTAGTTAGGAGTCCCAGATTTGATCACAGACATAACGAGGATTCTCGAAATAGTTGAGATGTAAAGATCGATATATTGGAAGCCTATATTTGGACATCAGAATGGTTTCGGGTGAAAACGGGAGTATACCGGAGCACCGGGAGGTTACCGGAACCCCCCGGGAGGTATATGAGCCTTATTGGGCCTTAGTGGGAGAGAGGGGAAAGGATCAAAGGAGGGGGCGCCCCCCCCCCCCAAGCCCAATCCGAATTGGGAGGGGGGCCGGCCCCCTTTCCTTCCTCCTCCCTCCTCCTTCCTTCTCTCCTAAATCCAACAAGGCAAGGGGGGAATCCTACTCCTGGTGGGAGTAGGACTCCCCTTGGGGCACGCCTAGGAGGCCAGCCCCCTCCCCCTCCTCCACTCCTTTATATACGGGGGAGGGGGCACCCCATAGACACACAAGTTGATCATTGATCTCTTAGCCGTGTGCGGTGCCCCCCTCCACCATAATCCACCTCGATCATATCGTAGCGGTGCTTAGGCGAAGCCCTGTTCCAGTAGTATCATCATCATTGTCATCACGCCGTCGTGCTAGCGAAGCTCTCCCTCGAAGCTCTACTGGATCGTGAGTACGTGGGACGTCACCGAGCCGAACGTGTGCAGATCACGGAGGTGTCGTACCTTCGGTTTTAGGATCGGTCGATCGTGAAGACGTACGACTACATCAACCGCGTTGTCATAACGCTTCCGCTTACGGTCTACGAGGGTACGTAGACAACACTCTTCCCTCTCGTTGCTATGCATCACCATGATCTTACGTGTGCGTAGGAAATTTTTTGAAATTACTGCATTCCCCGACATATTCGCCCCATATTTGGGCTGGATATGCGGATGCCGGTCAGTCCGGGTGTTTGAGGCCCGTTTGAAGCGTCCATCTGGGTCGAAAAACATGACCGGGCAGCCCGCTTAGGCGTATGAGGCGATTTTGAGAGGTCCGGTTGTAGATGCTCTAATTTGGTATTGTAACTGTTTATAGTTTTTTCTACTACAAAGTTGGGCCGAACTTCATATCATTTGAACTGCGTAACTTATAAGCCTTCTTTTTGTAGTTAGAAGGAGTGGAGTATGGCATTTTGGATCTCGGCCTCCATGAAGGCTGAATTTTTGAAAAAATCAAAATTCTAAAATTTTGTTTGGAAAAATCTGAATAAAATTGTACAAGTAAGCAAGGATGTGAGGTGCATGTGTGTAAAATTTCAGGATGAAATATGGTGAAAATGCGACATGTACAAAAATGAAAAATTCATGATCTGAAAGGATGAATAGAATCATGTGTTAAAAAGTGTCAAATTTGTTCTTTTGCACAATCCTCGTTTCAACGTATTTCATCCTCAAAATTTACACATTTGTGCATTATGCCTTCATCTATCTTTGTATTTTTTTCATATTTTTTTTAAGTATAAAAATAATAATTTTCATCGATTTTGGATTTTGCATTTGAAGACCTTCATGGAGCTCGGCCTTCAAAAACAATTTCCGGAGGGAGTATTATTACAATAAACGAAGTTTAAGGTACATGAACTTTGATGCGAGAGTGTACTTTAGGAACCTTCCACATTTCGCTGTCATGGCCATCATCATGACAATGTTATTCCCATAGCAGGTCGTCACACACGCATGTAGGACTATCCATACGTACTGGTCGACGGCATTGCCACAGATAAATGATTGAGATTAGAGTCTAGAGAGGGTGAATAAACAATAAAAGATCTAAGATCATGATGACACTATGGTGCGACGGCACGTTCGCAACGAGATAACACACCATAAGCGCCGCCCCTAGTCGAAGCATCCAAGAGGTATCTTCTAAGCTACGTGGACTCACTAATTGGTATGCAGAACAACCCAGATGCTGATCCAGTTTAAGGAAAGCAAGTTGTGGATGTGGTGACTCCCAGCAAGCCATTACCACATGCTCGGCCCATCAATGGTGCCCCACCCATGTGGTCTCCTCCAGCTCAAGGATGGGCAAAATTAAACATTGACAGATCGTCCTGCGTCACATCGGGAACTGCGGGGGTGGGCATGATTCTACGTGACTCCACCGGTGACATCATTTTCTCATCCTGTAAAACGTTGCGCACATGTGCAGTACCATTGGAGGCTGAGCCCTAAGCTTGCATGGAGGGTATCAACCTCACCCTGCAATTGACGAGGATGCCGATAGAAGTAGAGAAGGACTGCATGTTGCTCTTAACATGATTAATGGCCCGGACAGGGACCGGTCTCGCTATACCATGTTGGTTGATCAAATTCAAATGCTTTTGAGGGAAGGAAGGATGTTCAAGCTATCTCATGTTCAAAGGGAACAGAATGGTGCAAGCCATTATCTGGCCTCCTTTGGACGGACAGAAAATCGCACTGTGGTGTGGTTGGGTTCGGAACCAGAAGGCGTCTCTGATATTTGTAAGAATGGTTTATGCCTTGATTGATAAAATAAAATCTTCCTTTCGCCCGCAAAAAGAAAAAGATCTAAGACCTTTTAAATGGTATTTCCCCGTCACTATCTATATGGCGTCGTACTACAAAATGAATGATATCTCTCCCTAATAATAATAAAACACGGATTGACTCTGTAAGTTCACCGTCACAATACATTTCTTGTCGTGAATTTATGCTTTTAGTTTTTTCCACCTATATTATTTTCTATATCCGAGATGGTACTAGCGTTCCTTACCACTGGAGCTGTTTTTTTTTTACTGTGAAGACAGTAGGAAAGGCTCCTACTGCATATATATTACTAAAACCTCAGGGGGTACAATTACATGTGTGATTTACATACATGGGTGGTTGAGGTACCACTGGAGCTGTTGCGTCATGGCAATCAAAACGCTACGTGACTACTTGAGAACTATATGTACTGACTGATCCAAAAATAAAAAATAGACCATTGAACATTTTTTGATATACGTTGAACATTTTTGTAGTATACGATGAACATTTCTCAAATATCCATTGAACCTTTTTGTCATATATGCTGAACAATTTGAAAAATACATATTTAACATTTTTGTGATATAACCTGAACAATTTAAAAATACACATTGAACATTTATCTTCGAAGGGCAATTCCATACGATGAACATTTTTGAAAAAATGAATATACGCGCTGAACAATTTTCGGATACACACTAAACATTTGTGTAGTATACAGTGAACAAAATTAAGAAACATAGTGATCATTTGTATATTTGTTGAAAAAACAAAACTAAAACAGAAAAACCAAAACCAAAAGAGGAAAACAGGACAAAACCAAAAAACAGGAGAGAAACAGGAGAAAATCAAACCAGAAGAAACGTAAACAAAACTAGAAGAAAAAAATGGAACAAAACCAAAAGAAAAAAACAAGAGAGAAAACCAAACGAGGAAGAAAAATAACTAACGAAAGAAACATCAGCGAACGAAAAAGAAACACGCGAACTCCATAGTGGGCTCGCCCTATATGCACGCGAACGAAACAGCTGCGAGCGTTTCCTCGACAGATTGCCGCCCGTGCACGTCAAATAGGAATTGCCCCTGTAAGTATAGGCTAAACATGTTGTAGGTTCGTAGCTACGTTGCTGGGCCTGGGCCGCAAGTCATGTTCCAGTTCTCGCGCAAGCACCCAAAAAACGATGCCTGAGGTGGAGATCAAACCTGTAACCTCAGGTGTTGTGTGCTAAGTCAGTAGCCAACAGAGAAGGCATAATGATGTGATGATGTGTGGATATTTTTGTTTGAATAGTTCCACCTCGCCAATTTAAACTAATTCTCACCAATTCATATACGTTCTCAAGTTGTCTAGAACATCAACCTATATATCTGGCGGCTAGCTAGGTGCTGGGATACGAGATTAGCATAATATAATCGTTGCCTTGAGAGAATATGAAAGCAGCCAGTGTAGCGGCCAAAAGCTAGACATAAAATCTTGATGACAAGCAGCGGCTTGACGTTTGATGACAAGCAAAGAGCTGGGCATGTATGTATAATGGTGGTGACAAGTAGTGCCCAAAGCCGTGGTGATCATAGCGGACGGCAGCAGCTTGCCGTGATGACATGCAAAGCAAAGCAGCGTGTTGTTGCATGAGGAGTAATCTGGCCGTTCAGATCATAGCAGTGATGTGATATACTACATCGACCATGAATTCATAAATCAAATCTTGAAAACAATTTCGACAGTAAAAAGCATCTATCGCACGATGCGGACATTTGCAAGAAGATGCAACTAAGAAGTAAAACCCATAGTATAAGCAGAAACAAGTACGTATTGCATTCTCTTTACTAGCTATGAGAAAAGGTAAACGCCTACTTACCAGAGATTTCTGTCCAACTCTTTTTTCTGTAACAAGATTTTTGTCCAACTTAAATCTTCAATATTTTATCTTTACAGTCTTTTGCATAGCACCTTTTGTTTCAACTTGACCTACAACACATGGGCATGTGATTTATTTTCTTCCGTTGCAACGCACGAGTTCTTTTGCTAGTAATTCGTATGCACATAGTCCACTTCTTGTTCAAATTAATTGCTTAACCTGAACCTTGAAAAGCGCCATAGGGACAGGGGGGTAGCTTTAAACCTTTTTTACTTCTAGTTGTCTAGAGCAACCAAAGCATGCAAGTCTAAGAGCATCTCCAGCCGTTGGCCCCCAGAAGGCGCTAAAAATCGCCCCCGGGGCGCACCGGCGCTAAACCGCATGCTGGGGGCGAGATGCCCCCCCCAGTGGCGGCGCCCACGCTTTTTTAAAAACTCACAAACACGGCGCAAATTAAACCAAACTTCGGCAAGTTTGTTCATATTCAAAATATTTTACAAAAAAGAAAAAAAAAACGCTACTAGTCTGCTCCTCGCCGTCTCCCTCGCCGCTCCTCGCCGCCCGCCGCCCTTGCAGTTCTACATGCCGAAGAGGCTGTAGAACCGCGTGTAGTCGCCGTCGTCGTCGTCGTCGCCTCCGCCGCGGCCGTCGTCCCTGCTGCAGCCCTCCCCCGGTTGGCGCGGCTTGTTGGACGGTCCGGCGGCGTCCTCGTCGTCGTCCCTGTCGAGGATCACGACGCCGTGCTCGTCCTCACGCCCATGTTTGCGGGCGGCTATCTCCTCTAGGGCCCCGCGCTGCCGGACCATCTCATCGCGCGCCCACCGTAGGGCGTCCTCGTCGGAGAAGCCGCGCCGGGCTATCTCCTCGTACTCCGGGGGAGGCTGGGCTCCGGTTTGGGCACGACGAGGACGAGGCGTCCCGAGGCGGGGGTGGAGTCGGTGATGCGGACACCAGAGCTGCGGGTGCGCCAGCTGACAGGCGTGTCCTGGGGCTCCGGCTTGACGGGGCGGAGGCAGGGACAGCCGGTCGACCGACCGGACGAGGAGGAGGACGCCCCAGGGTCCATGCGCCTCGGCGTCCACGAGCTCCCACGGCGGCGAGAGAACGACGGGGGCTCGGGGTACTCCAGCCTCGGCATATTGCCGCCCTCAATGTACTCGAGAACGGCCTCCAGCGTGCGGTCGGGCACGCCCCACCATTGGCGCCGCCCCTTGAGCCTGCCGGAGAGCACGATGCCGTTGGTGGCCTCGAGCTGCTCGGCGTGACTGTGGCGGAAGTACGGCTCCCAGTGCGGGCTGTCGGGGACGTAGCGCGGCCCCTCCCTCACCGCCCGCGGCAGGGAGGCACGGATACGCGCGATCTCCGCACGCCACGCCGCCCCGGTGGGCGGTGGTGGCACCGGGACCCCGCCAGCGCTGATTCTCCACGCCTCGGGCACCCGCATGTCCGGCGGGACCGGGTACTTGACCTCGAAGAGGAGCCGAGTTTCGTCCTTGTGAAGGTGGCGGCAGCCGAAGCCATTCGCCGCCGCGCCGTCGCCTGGGAATCGTTCGACCATTTCTTTGAACTGGGGACGGCGAAGGGAGAGGGAGGAAGGGGAGAGAGGGCGCGTCGGCGGTGGAGACTCTGTGCGTGCCACCGGCGCGCTGGGGGTCGGCTTATATAGGCGGAGGCGCCGCGCGCATGCGTGGCATGCCGGGGACGCACATCGTCACGCCTTCACTCCGCCACCCGTGAGGCATCAATGGCGGAGGCTGACCGACGCGACAGCGCGCGGCAGCTTTGGCATTGATTCGCCACGGGAAATGAGGCGATGAGGACGACGAAGCGGCGAGAAGCGAGACGAGTCGCTGGCAAGGAGATCCCACGGCTCTTTCGCGCCAAAAACGATTCGCCCGGCACCCCCGAGCGCCGCCCCAGCACGCCGGGTTCGGGTTGGGTCTGCCAGCGACAATTTCGCCCCGAGCCGGCGAAAATTGGGCCCTTGAGGGCGCGGCTGGGCCGATTTTTTTACGTCAGCGGCCGAAAAGTCGCCTGAGGAATCTTGTTGGGGGCGCGAATGGAGATACTCTAAGTAAATAATATAGGGAGAAGGAACCGCAAACACAGCACAACGAATATGGGGATGGTTTCCCGATTGTTAGGATTGTCGGCGCAATCGTACTCCTCACTAGTGTTGGGGATAAAATCATAAGCCCACTAAGATCTTGGCAAGGTCGACCACTAATCAATCCACTACAATCATGTGAATCATCTTGTCTATCTATGGCACCATGGCTCAATACCACAAAGGTTGATCTTCACGAAGAAGGTGATCACCAATCCTTGTATAAACTCTTTTGACTCCTTCCCACCTTGAATGATCTCGAGTGATTTCTGGCCATCCAGGAGACATACATCCTTCTAAAGTACTCCTTCCGTCCGGAAATACTTGTCAGATAAATGGATGTATCTAGATATATTTTAATTCTAGGTACATCCATTTTTATCCATTTCTCCGACAAGTATTTTCGGACGGAGGGAGTAACAAGCAAAGGAAAGTCACTTCAAAGAACTCCTGAAAAGATTTGTTTTTTTTACCAACTTTCAAGAGCACATATGATTCTCTCACATAAATAATCAAATGATGGAACAAATAGAGATGTGAGCACTAGACAAGGGGTCTAAGAAGAGATGGAAATCTACCTTCAAAAGCGTCTGAATATTGCTCAGAATTGCTCTAAGATGCATGCGAACTGTTCCCATCTTCCGTAATCATGTTTCATGTTGTGCAAAATTACACAACACGTCATCAGCTGCCATAATTTCTCCAATTCCCATATCATTGCAACTCCATAAACACTACTCCAACAAGCTTGGATCACTCCAGATACCCTCTCCACATCCTACCTAGCACATTCTTGCATTTGTGCAAAGACACATTATTTCATACATCGGGCTCGGGTAGTCTTCCCAAATGCCGCCCATAGAGGATAGATACTGAAGGAAATATGCCCTAGAGGCAATAATAAAGTTATTATTTATTTCCTTATATCATGATAAATGTTTATTATTCATGCTAGAATTGTATTAACCGGAAACATAATACATGTGTGAATACATAGACAAACAGAGTGTCACTAGTATGCCTCTACTCGACTAGCTCGTTAATCAAAGATGGTTATGTTTCCTAACCATGGACAAAGAGTTGTTATTTGATTAACGGGATCACATCATTAGGTGAATGATCTGATTGACATGACCCATTCCATTAGCTTAGCACCCGATCGTTTAGTATGTTGCTATTGCTTTCTTCATGACTTATACATGTTCCTATGACTATGAGATTATGCAACTCCCGTTTGCCGGAGGAACACTTTGTGTGCTACCAAACGTCACAACGTAACTGGGTGATTATAAAGGTGCTCTACAGGTGTCTCCAAAGGTACATGTTGGGTTGGCATATTTCGAGATTAGGATTTGTCACTTCGATTGTCGGAGAGGTATCTCTGGGCCCTCTCGGTAATGCACATCACATAAGCCTTGCAAGCATTGCAACTAATGAGTTAGTTGCGGGATGATGGATTACGGAACGAGTAAAGAAACTTGCCGGTAACGAGATTGAACTAGGTATAGGATACCGACGATCGAATCTCGGGCAAGTAACATACCGATGACAAAGGGAACAACGTATGTTGTTATGCGGTCTGACCGATAAAGATCTTCGTAGAATATGTAGGAGCCAATATGGGCATCCAGGTCCCGCTATTGGTTATTGACCGGAGACGTGTCTCGGTCATGTCTACATTGTTCTCGAACCGTAGGGTCCGCACGCTTAAGGTTTCGATGACAGTTATATTATGAGTTTATGAGTTTTGATGTACCGAAGGAGTTCGGAGTCCCGGATGAGATCGGGGACATGACGAGGAGTCTCGAAATGGTTGAGACGTAAAGATCGATATATTGGACGACTATATTCGGACATCGGAAAGGTTCCGAGTGATTCGGGTATTTTTTGGAGTACCGGGGAGGCCTAGTCCGAATTGGACTAGGGGGAGGGGCTGCTCCCCCTCCTTCCTTCCCTTCTCCCTTCCCCTTCCTTGGAAGGACTCCTAGTTGGACTAGGAAAGGGGGAATCCTACTCCCGGTGGGAGTAGGACTCCCCTAGGGCGCGCCATAGAGAGGGCCGGCCCTCCTCTCCTCCACTCCTTTATATACGGGGGCAGGGGGCACCCCATAGAGACACAAGTTGATCTTCGTGATCGTTCCTTAGCCGTGTGCAGTGCCCCCCTCCATCATATTCCACCTCGGTCATATTGTAGCGGTGCTTAGGCGAAGCCCTGCGACGATAGAACATCAAGATCGTCACCACGTCGTCGTGCTGACGGAACTCCTCCCCGACACTTTGCTGGATCGGAGCCCGGGGATCGTCATCGAGTTGAACGTGTGCCAAGAACTCGGAGGTGCCGGAGTAACGGTGCTTGGATCGGTCGGACCGTGAAGACGTACGACTACATCAACCATGTTGTGCTAACGCTTCCATTGTCGATCTACAAGGGTACATAGATCACACTCTCCCCTCTCGTTGCTATGCATCACCATGATCTTGCGTGTGCGTAGGAAATTTTTTGAAATTACTGCGTTCCCCAACAGTGGCATACGAGCCTAGGTTTTATGTGTTGATGTTATTTGCATGAGTAGAACACAAGTGAGTTGTGGGCGATATAAGTCATACTGCTTACCAGCATGTCATACTTTGGTTCGGCGGTATTGTTGGACGAAGCGGCCCGGACCGACATTACGCATACGCTTACGCGAGACCGGTTCTCCCGACGTGCTTTGCACATAGGTGGCTTGCGGGTGACAGTTTCTCCAACTTTAGTTGAACCGAGTGTGGCTACGCCCGGTCCTTGCGAAGGTTAAAATAGCACCAACTTGACAAACTATCGTTGTGGTTTTGATGCGTAGGTAAGATTGGTTCTTGCTTAAGCCCGTAGCAGCCACGTAAAACTTGCAACAACAAAGTAGAGGACGTCTAACTTGTTTTTGCAGGGCATGTTGTGATGTGATATGGTCAAGACATGATGCTAAATTTTATTGTATGAGATGATCATGTTTTGTAACCGAGTTATCGGCAACTGGCAGGAGCCATATGGTTGTCGCTTTATTGTATGCAATGCAATCGCCCTGTAATGCTTTACTTTGTCACTAAGCGGTAGCGATAGTCGTAGAAGCATAAGATTGGCGAGACGACAACGATGCTACGATGGAGATCAAGGTGTCGCGCCGGTGACGATGGTGATCATGACGGTGCTTCGGAGATGGAGATCACAAGCACAAGATGATGATGGCCATATCATATCACTTATATTGATTGCACGTGATGTTTATCTTTTATGCATCTTATCTTGCTTTGATTGACGGTAGCATTATAAGATGATCTCTCACTAAATTTCAAGATAAAAGTGTTCTCCCTGAGTATGCACCGTTGCCAAAGTTCGTCGTGCCCAGACACCACGTGATGATCGGGTGTGATAAGCTCTACGTCCATCTACAACGGGTGCAAGCCAGTTTTGCACACGCAAAATACTCAGGTTAAACTTGACGAGCCTAGCATATGCAGATATGGCCTCGGAACACTGAGATCGAAAGGTCGAGCGTGAATCATATAGTAGATATGATCAAAATAGCGATGTTCACCAATGAAACTACTCCATCTCACGTGATGATCGGACATGGTTTAGTTGATTTGGATCATGTAATCACTTAGAGGATTAGAGGGATGTCTATCTAAGTGGGAGTTCTTAAGTAATATGATTAATTGAACTTAAATTTATGATGAACTTAGTCCTGGTAGTATTTTGCAAATTATGTTGTAGATCAATAGCTCACGTTGTTGCTTCCCTGTGTTTATTTTGATATGTTCCTAGAGAAAATTGTGTTGAAAGATGTTAGTAGCAATGATGCGGATTGGATCCGTGATCTGAGGTTTATCCTCATTGCTGCACAGAAGAATTATGTCCTTGATGCACTGCTAGGTGACGGACCTATTGCAGGAGCAGATGCAGACGTTATGAACGTTTGGCTAGCTCAATATGATGACTACTTGATAGTTTAGTGCACCATGCTTAATGGCTTAGAATCGGGACTTCAAAGACGTTTTGAACATCATGGACCATATGAGATGTTCCAGGAGTTGAAGTTAATATTTCAAGCAAATACCCGAGTTGAGAGATATGAAGTCTCCAACAAGTTCTATAGCTAAAAGATGGAGGAGAATCGCTCAACTAGTGAGCATGTGCTCAGATTGTCTGGGTACTACAATCGCTTGAATCAAGTGGGAGTTAATCTTCCAGATAAGATAGTGATTGACAGAATTCTCTAGTCACCATCACCAAGTTAGTAGAACTTCATGTTGAACTATAGTATGCAAGGGATGACAAAAACGAATCCCGAGCTTTTCATGATGATGAAATCGATGAAGGTAGAAATCGAGAAAAACATCAAGTGTTGATGGTAGATAAGACCACTAGTTTCAAGAAAAGGGCAGAGGGAAGAAGGGGAACTTCAAGAAGAACAGCAAGCAAGTTGCTACTCAAGTGAAGAAGCCCAAGTCTGGTCCTAAGCCTGAGACTAAGTGTTTCTACTGCAAAGGGATTGGTCACTGGAAGCGGAACTACCCCAAGTGATTGGCAGATAAGAAGGATGGCAAAGTGAACATAAGTATATTTGATATACATGTTATTGATGTGTACTTTACTAGTGTTTATAGCAACCCCTCAGTATTTGATACTAGTTCAGTTGCTAAGATTAGTAACTCGAAACGGGAGTTGCAGAATAAACAGAGACTAGTTAAGGGTGAAGTGATAATGTGTGTTGGAAGTGGTTCCAAGATTGATATGATCATCATCGCAGACTCCCTATACTTCCAAGATTAGTGTTGAACCTAAATAAGTGTTATTTGGTATTTGCGTTGAGCATGAATATGATTTGATCATGTTTATTGCAATACGGTTATTCATTTAAGTTAGAGAACAATTGTTGTTCTGTTTACATGAATAAAACCTTCTATGGTCATACACACCAACGAAAATAGTTTGTTGGATCTCGATTGTAGTGATACACATATTCATAATATTGAAGCCAAAAGATGCAAAGTTAATAATGATAGTGCAACTTATTTGTAGCACTGCCGTTTAGGTCATATTGGTGTAAAGCGCATGAAGAAACTCCATGCTGATGGGATTTTGGAATCACTTGATTATGAATCACTTGATGCTTGCGAACCATGCCTCATGGGCAAGATGACTAAGACTCCGTTCTCCGTAGCGAGCAACTGACTTATTGGAAATAATACATACTGATGTATGTGGTCCGATGAGTGTTAAATCTCACGGCAAGTATCGTTATTTTTTGAACTTCACAGATGATTTGAGCAGATATGGGTATATCTACTTGATGAGACATAAGTCTGAAACATTTGAAAAGTTCAAAGAATTTCAGAGTGAAGTGGAAAATCATCGTGACAAGAAAATAAAGTTTCTACGATATGATCACGGAGACAAATATTTGAGTTACGAGTTTGGTCTTCAATTAAAACAATGTGGAATAGTTTCACAAACTCATGCCACATGGAACACCTCAGCATAATGGTGTGTCCGAACGTCATAACCGTACTTTATTGGATATAGTGCAATCTATGATGTCTCTTACCGATCTACCACTATCATTTTGGGGTTATGCATTAGAGACAGCTGCATTCACGTTAAAAGGGCACCATCTAAATCTGTTGAGACGACACCGTATGAACTGTGGTTTGGCAAGAAACCAAAGTTGTCGTTTCTTAAAGTTTGGGGTTGTGATGCTTATATGAAAAAGTTTCATCCTGATAAGCTCAAAACCAAATCGGAGAAGTGCATCTTCATAGGATACCCAAAAGAAAATGTTGGGTACACCTTCTATCACAGATCCGAAGGCAGGATATTCGTTGCTGAGAATGGATCCTTTCCGGAGAAGGAGTTTCTCTCGAAAGAAGTGAGTGGGAGGAAAGTAGAAAACTTGATAAGGTAATTGTACCTTCTCCCTTATTGGAAAGTAGTTCATCACAGAAATCTGTTCTTGTGACTACTACACCAATTAGTGAGGAAGCTAATGATGATGATCATGTAACTTCAGATCAAGTTACTACCGAATCTCGTAGGTAAACCAGAGTGAGATCCGCACCAAAGTGGTACGGTAATCCTGTTTTGGAAGTCATGTTACTAGACCATGACGAACTTGCGAACTATGAGGAAGCGATGATGAGCCCAGATTCTGCGAAATGGTTTGAGGCCATGAAATCTGAGATATGATCCATGTATGAGAACAAAGTATGGACTTTGATGGATTTGCCCGATCAGCAAGCCATTGAAAATAAATGGATCTTCAAGAGGAAGACGGACGCTGATAGTAGTGTTACTATCTACAAAGCTAGAATTGTCGCAAAAGGTTTTTGACAAGTTCAAGGTGTTGACTATGATGAGATTTTCTCACTCGTATCTATGCATAAGTCTGTCCGAATCATGTTAGCAATTGCCGCGTTTTATGAAATCTGGCAAATAGATAAACAAAACTGCATTCCTTAATGGATTTATTAAAGAAGAGTTGTATGTGATGCAACAAGAAGGTTTTGTCAATCCTAAAGGTGCTAACAAAATATACAAGCTCCAGCGATCCATTTATGGATTGGTGCAAGCATCTCGGAGTTGGAATATACGCTTTGATAAGTTGATCAAAGCATATAGTTTTATACAGACTTGCGGTGAAGCCTGTATTTACTAGAAAGTGAGTGGGAGCACTACAGCATTTCTGATAAGTATATGTGAATGACATATTGTTGATCAGAGACAATGTAGAATTATTCTGCAAAGCATAAAGGAGTGTTTGAAAGGAGTTTTTCAAAGAAAGACCTCGGTGAAGCTGCTTACATATTGAGCATCAAGATCTATAGAGATAGATCAAGACGCTTGATAAGTTTTTTTTCAATAAGTACAAACCTTGACAAGATTTTGAAGTAGTTCAAAATGGAGCAGTCAAAGAAAGAGTTCTTGCCTGTGTTACAAGGTGTGAAGTTGAGTAAGACTCAAAGCCCGACCACGGCAGAAGATAGAAAGAGAATGAAAGTCATTCCCTATGCCTCAGTCATAGGTTCTATAAAGTATGCCATGCTGTGTACCAGATCTATTGTATACCATACACCGTGTTAAGAGAGGGAGTACAATAGTGATCTAGGAGTAGATCAATGGACAGCGGTCAAAATTATCCTTACTGGAATAAGGATATGTTTCTCGATTACGGAGGTGACAAAAGGTTCGTCGTAAAGGGTTATGTCGATGCAAGTTTTAACACTGATCCAGATGACTCTAAGTCTCAATCTGGATACATATTGAAAGTGGGAGCAATTAACTAGAGTAGCTCCATGCAGAGCATTGTTGACATAGAAATTTGCAAAATACATGCGGATCTAAATGTGGCAGACCCGTTGACTAAACTTCTCTCACAAGCAAAACATGATCACTTTTTGGGTCTTAATCACATAGCGATGTGAACTAGATTATTGAATCTAGTAAACCCTTTGGGTGTTAGTCACATGGAGATGTGAACCAATCACATAAAGATGTGAACTATTGATGTTAAATCACATGGCGATGTGATCTAGATTATTGACTCTAGTGCAAGTGGGAGACTGAAGGAAATATGCCCTAGAGGCAATAATAAAGTTATTGTTTATTTCCTTATATCATGATAAATGTTTATTATTCATGCTAGAATTGTATTAACCGGAAACATAATACATGTGTAAATACATAGACAAACAGAGTGTCACTAGTATGCCTCTACTCGACTAGCTCGTTAATCAAAGATGGTTATGTTTCCTAACCATGGACAAAGAGTTGTTATTTGATTAACGGGATCACATCATTAGGTGAATGATCTGATTGACATGACCCATTCCATTAGCTTAGCACCCGATCATTTAGTATGTTGCTATTGCTTTCTTCATGACTTATACATGTTCCTATGACTATGAGATTATGCAACTCCCGTTTGCCGGAGGAATACTTTGTGTGCTACCAAACATCACAACATAACTGGGTGATTATAAAGGTGCTCTACAGGTGTCTCCAAAGGTACATGTTGGGTTGGCGTATTTTGAGATTAGGATTTGTCACTCCGATTGTCGGAGAGGTATCTCTGGGCCCTCTCGGTAATGCACATCACATAAGCCTTGCAAGCATTGCGACTAATGAGTTAGTTGCGGGATGATGGATTACGGAACGAGTAAAGAGACTTGCCGATAACGAGATTGAACTAGGTATAGGATACCGACGATCGAATCTCGGGCAAGTAACATACCGATGACAAAGGGAACAACGTATGTTGTTATGCGGTCTGACCGATAAAGATCTTCGTAGAATATGTAGGAGCCAATATGGGCATCCATGTCCCGCTATTGGTTATTGACCGGAGACGTGTCTCGGTCATGTCTACATTGTTCTCGAACCGTAGGGTCCGCACGCTTAAGGCTTCGATGACAGTTATATTATGAGTTTATGAGTTTTGATGTACCGAAGGAGTTCGGAGTCCCGGATGAGATCGGGGACATGACGAGGAATCTCGAAATGGTCGAGACGTAAAGATCAATATATTGGACGACTATATTCGGACATCGGAAAGGTTCCGAGTGATTCGGGTATTTTTCGGAGTACCGGGGAGTTACGGGAATACGGGGGAGAAGTATTGGGCCTTATTGGGGCATACGTGAAAGAGAGAGGGACTGCCTAGGGCAGGCCGCGCGCCCCCCCAAGGCCTAGTCCAAATTGGACTAGGGGGAGGGGCTGCGCCCCCTCCTTCCTTCCCTTCTCCCTTCTCCTTCCTTGGAAGGACTCCTAGTTGGACTAGGAAAGGGGGAATCCTACTCCCGGTGGGAGTAGGACTACCCTAGGGCGCGCCATAGAGAGGGCCGGCCCTCCTCTCCTCCAATCCTTTATATACGGGGGCAGGGGGCACCCCATAGAGACACAAGTTGATCTTCGTGATCGTTCCTTAGCCGTGTGCGGTGCCCCCCTCCACCATATTTCACCTCGGTCATATTGTAGCGGTGCTTAGGCGAAGCCCTGCGGCGATAGAACATCAAGATCGTCACCACGCCATCGTGCTGACGGAACTCCTCCCCGACACTTTGCTGGATCGGAGCCCGGGGATCGTCATCGAGTTGAACGTGTGCCAAGAACTCGGAGGTGCCGGAGTAACGGTGCTTGGATCGGTCGGACCGTGAAGACGTACGACTACATCAACCACGTTGTGCTAACGCTTCCGTTGTCGATCTACAAGGGTACATAGATCACACTCTCCCCTCTCGTTGCTATGCATCACCATGATCTTGCGTGTGCGTAGGAAATTTTTTGAAATTACTGCGTTCCCCAACAGATACCATGGACAAGATAGTACCCTACTTAGTTGTGCCCTTTGATGGTGTAATTGCACGCTGAAGCATCCCATTATAAGTCTCTTGAACAACATAGATCACTAGAGTACATTGATAAGAACCAGGCATGTCAAAGAAAAGATGTCAAATCCACAAGTGATTTGATGTCAGCTATGATGGTTGCCTCTTTGGTGTGATCCTAATATCGCTCACGCAAACCTTTCAGACACTTCTTTCATTTCGAATACATGCAATCAACCAAACCAAGCATATCTGGAAAGCCACTTCTACTCAGATCACCAATAACTTTTGGGATAAGTTGGAGATGCATGAGGTGACTAACAAAGCTTGTGCTGTTGATCATGGTTGATCATGACAATACTTGAATTCTTACTCATTATGCCAGACTAGAACATATCTATTTTGAGATTTCAAAATGTAAGTGAATTGATCGCTTTAACCACTAGTATCTATGGTGGGACAAACATAAGCTGGTTCATAAAGGAAAGTTCCAAGATGGACACGACACATCCATAGATGACAAAGAAAAATTCATCATCACACATGTTCTAACAACAAAAACTTTGGCTTATCTCCTGCAAAGGTAGGATGTAATAAACACTAATAATATGCAAGTCATTGACACGATGGAGGACAATTAGCTGCAATTTTGATGACCCATATTTTTTAGCTGTGATTTTCCTCTCAATAGGTCAGCGAGAGTTTCAATGATTATCGTCGCTTTGTCTTGTTTGTGATTAACATGAGCAGCATTGCCCTTTATTGAGGATGAAATCAACTGTCCTCTTCATTGATGATGATTTACATTATATATCCCCTGAGGGGACGCATCCACCGGACGCGGCGTTTGGAAGAGAAGGGAGAGAAAGATGTGACGGTTAGCATATGGCTAACTGCCTCCTAATTACAACATGGAGATTATCCACATAATTAATTGTAACACTCCCCCTAATCTACACTTGTTCATGCGGAATCATCATCTTGATTAGAGACTCCTCCAAAAACCCTGTGGGAAAAATATGAGGAGTATAGTGTTTTATATGTTGCCAAAACTCCTTCAAACCCAGTGGGAAAAATAAGGAGAAAATGACGCAACATATAATGGTTATTGTCTCTTTTAACTCAATATGAGAAAATCCATAGAGTTTAGAGAACAATAAATATGCCGTATATACTTTCCTAAAAACCCCAGTGGGGAAAACAGAAAGTATGGCATATGATCATGTGTTGATATTACCTCATTAAAAACCTTTATGAGAACCTGTAAAGTAAACTCATGAAGGGAAAAAGAGTATAATATAATGCATTGAACAGGAACAATTCAGGAAGATCATCCCCCTGATTCTTGCAAAATTCGAAGCCGTCACATAGCAATTCCGTGAAAAGTTGGTAGAGACTTCATGAATAAATCAGCCACATGATTTAACTTGCAAGATATGCAATATAGCGATATTGCTTATTGCGTAACCTGTTTGCATCCGGGCAATACAAGACACATTATCGTTGAGATAATTGTTGGTGAATGTAGCCACGAGGTCTGTTTCGAAGACTCTTCATGAGAGGGCTACCACACCTGGTAGGAACACTAAGCTTGTCTACGATCTGACATAGTGGGGATCTGATCAATGTATCCAATGATATCGGTGTTCACATTTCTGTGAAACTGAAAAACTAGGACAAGATATGATGCATTGGAGATATCTAAAGATATTTTTGAGTACCAACCAATTGTGTTTGGTGGATCCAATGGCATTATGGAACACTGAGTCCCAATATCTCATTTCCATCATCTCTTGGTCTAAATAGATCTTTCTCTACGTCTAGAGAATGAACTACCATGAGAGTTGTGGATGGATAAGGTTTGTCCACAATGAATTTCTCTAATATATTATAGATATAGACAACATAGTATACCATAATGTATGAATGAAGGTGCTCAATTTGTAGTAACGAGCGGTACTTTGGTTTACCAAAATCCTTCATTTTAAACCCCGTCATTTAGATGATTACATGTGTCGTCATTGCAAAGACACAAACATGGATAATCATCATTGTAGGAGTAATCCTTGTGTATAAGGATCTCACTACGTCAGTTGTACCATATGTACTGACAATAATAAGTCGTATGATGACTTACTGATTTTACACAATGTATGTCGATTCATAATTGAGATTCCATCGGGAACCATCTATGTTTGAATCTAGTGATCCACATGTATATGTAATCACTACATCTATCAACTGCACAGATAGATGATTTTGTACTGCCAATGATATAAGTTATCGGAAAGAGATTTCACCTCTGGAGAATAGTTGGGTATCTGTGTGAACCCTTGTGCTACAATACTTGCTCTTTGTTTCACCACCTCATTGTTCTCAATTCTGTCTCCAGAAGAAAACTGGTGTAGGTATTACTTATGAATACCTTCCCATTATTGAGTAAGATCATTTCTACCTAGATTATACCCTTTGCTTGAGTTCAGTCCGAGTGTTGTTCACACTTTGCCATAGCCATGGTCTTTGGATCTGAGTCATTTGAAAGGTTTTTGCAATCTAGTTGAGAAATGCATGTCGACAATTGTAGACTTCCGGTTATATGATTCTCCAGAATCTATATATCAATATATAGTTGATGGAAATATCGTTACCCATAGTGACTGCTCGCGATTTCCCAATGCGATTGAGTCGGGTATTCCGATGTCCCAGTCATTTTGTGCATTATGACCTAGGTTGGTGGAGGTTTCCCGTCCACTAGGTGTATACTACCCATCAGGTGTCGGTCAACATGAAGTTGACTTGCATTTACTGATTCACAGGCCTTGATATCCTTGCTTGCGAGAAGCTGAATCCTGATGTACTATTGCCGTACTTCTCCCCTGTTGCTTTGAACGGGGAGTTGAGTGGTTTTAGTTGGTACCTCCACTCTTTCGGACATATTTTTCAGGATTGTAGGATTGTGTGAAACCTTTATAGTCAGTAAATAAATCTGGCAGGTTATTTGCAATGTGTTGCAAATCTTCTGAACACATGGTTCAGATCTTTGAGTATGTGGATTTGAGGCAGAAATGTATTGAACATTCCACTAATTTCCTGGCATTCTTTATGGTACTTGAAATCTCCCCCTAATGCCTGGAAATGTTCCTCATTGAATTAGCATACTGGCCTTGAATAACTCCCCATGCGAGGGGCTTGAGGTATTGACGGAAATACAGTTATTCCTCACATAGATCCCAACTATATGTTGAGGGGCCAATGATGTATGTCGGGTGGTGATATCGGTATGCAATCGAATTACCGCAGATAGGAAATACTTGGTAGATATCCACATATCAAAGATAGAGGGGAATAATATTGTGCAGTTCTGTCATGAGCGTGTGTGCATGACTCCAACGTAAAGTTGGCAAGTTGCAATTCCAAAGTAAAGATAATGCAAGTATCTTAACTCTTTGGATAGGATTCTACCAAACCATTTTGAGTCTAGACATTAGGATAAATTGCTAAACTTCAATCCAAAAGCCATAGAGAAGGCCCTCAAGGAGAATTCTGCAATGTTATCCATTCGATTTGCTTGAAATCGATGTCAAGATAATGAGCCAATGGTTTCGTGTGAATAAAGAACACACTTAAGACCGTCATGTAGATATGTCTTTTAAAACCATGGAATATCTGAATAGTCTACTCAATGGCTGGGAAGAGCCACTTACCTCGACTTGATGCATTCAAGGAGTTTGAGTGGTTCAGCGTAGACTTTAAGGTGTGCGAGCCTTAAAATTAGCTTTCCTGTGTCACTTGTAGTGCACACAAAATCCAAATGGTATTAAAATTTAGCATCATAATAACCATAAACTATTGGAATTGCTGATAGTTTCGGTTTCAACCCAATGTCTCGATGACCAAGGCGAGTATGCCAAGTTTGTCATGTACAAGACATTTCGAAAAACTATCTCGTACACAACATGTGCTACGGGTTGTGTCGTATGTGTAGTACAATCCAGATGATACTCAGAATGTGCTTGCCATATCTGTTGCATATGGTAAAGAGAAGTTATTTCTCTTTGTTGTCATCATAAGTTTCGCTATGGAAACCATTTTGACGGATACCTCTATAGTTTAGAGGGTACGAGTTAAACCCGGAAGCAATAAAGCATCCTGACGTTACTCGAGTACCCACAGGGATTGTAAATATGACTCGAGTCGAGCCAACAAATACCTCATCGCGTCTAGCGATTTAAATATCTCCTTTCTCTCAATGAGAGTGGAAACATTGGACTTCCGTGGGTATAAAGTTTGTGGTGCATATGTCCACAAGGCACATATCATTTTTTATCTGATTGACTCCCGTAGAAATCTATATATAGACATGAAGATTCTCAATATGAAAATCACTATCAGATATATAGAATACATACAAATGTATTTGTATCAAAGTGCTGATACAGTATATTGTGATATACAATATATGATAACAACAATAATCATGTTCTTATTAGAACATCATAAATGGACATAAATGAATAGATCACCAAGGAGACTAAGAGACTAAATGTATAGTCTGCAAACATGTCGGTTGATGCATATTCAACCATCATGCTCTCCGTGCTCATAGGGTCTCGTGACAGCTTGATGGTGTCAGGTTGAAGGTTTGAAGTGAGTTTCAAACCATTACCCTTCTGGTCCTTTGCGTCCCGGTGGCGTGGCTTGGATTGCACGCGCTATCCTATGGGAGGCAAGACTGATCTTGATGTCCATGACCCGCTTAAGTAAGTTGTGGCCATTGAAGGCAAGAGCCTCAAATTACTTAGCCATCTATTACTTATAGGGGCAAATCAGAGATAATTAATTTACAAGTAGTAAATTAAAGACCATCATGATTAGTGTTGTAATGAATTTTGCAAAATTAATGGATATTTCAAGAACTTAGCTTGAAACCATTAGTGTGAATCTCAAATTGCTAAGTATGACATTTGAAGATAATCTCCAAAATGGAGTAGATCTCACAGCACTAGGGAGTATAATCTGATGAAATCAGTAGATACTCACTCGTAATGCCTTATGTCATGACATAGTAAAATATGTGGGAGAGCACTTTGTTAAGCAATCATAATGTCAAAATGACAAAATGTAGGCTTTAACTATAGTGGTGATAATCTGCAAAGCAGTAGATCTACACACTACCTTGTGATCTCAATACATCAATTTGAAGAAATCATTAAGAATTTTGCCTCTGTATTTGCAAGAAATTGAAAATCTCAATTGCAAATAGACGTATTAATCTCGACATGTGGTTAACATGGAAATAGATAAATCATAGAAACATTCCGGAATACCTTGTACTCAACGGAGAAACAGTACTCCAAAGGTACTGAATTTATCTTTGCAAGAGATTCAAAATCTCAATTGCAAATAATAGATATAAATAATCTCAACCTTTATAGGCATGGAAATTTTTTATATCTTAAATTTCTGGAGCATTATACTCAACAGAAAAATATTTGAAACAACGGGTCTAAAACAGGTAAATACTAGTAATTAGTACTCTTATTAGGACCGATTTAACCCCTATTTCAGCCTATTTTGCCATTTCCTGCATATGGGAGGATCTTAGTGCAAAAAGGCAAAGGGATAAGATTTCCCTGTCTTCTCTGGTGCAGTTACTGCAACTACCACCGCCCCTCGGGCTCGCCGGCCACGGGCACAGCCTGGCGGAGGCCAGACGGCCGGACGCGGGCGCAGCGCGGCGCACAGCCGGGCGGAAAGACGCGGGGCGCGTCAACGGCACCGAGGCCGTGGTACGGCCGGGCGGCTGGGCAGAGCGCAGCCACAGGCACGCCCGCACGGCTGGCGCGGTCATGGGGCGGCGGCGGGCGGGCGCGGCGCAAAAGCCGGGCAGCCGGGCATAGGGTGCGGCGCGTGGCCACGGGTGCGGCTGGCGCGAGGCCTGCCGGGGCAGCCGGATGGCGCAAAGGCCGGGGGCAGCGCGGAGGGTGCGCAGGGCGGAGCGTTGCCGCCCAACGAAGCGCGGAGCAAAGGCTCCGTCAACACGCACACGCATGGTGTGCCGTGTGCGGGATCCCGCTGTCAAGCAAGGGCTCGGATCATGGTCTATCCATGTTGATGGATTTCCTTTGTACCGGAGTATACATTGCATGCAACACATGCACGGCCAGCATGCTCGCTGCGTTCAGCGCCGATGGCGATGGTACCACGCGCATGCCGTGGGAGAGGCGTCTCCGCGCGAGCCGCCGCTTTCTGGGAGACGAGCGTGAACTAGGAGGCCGGGCGGCCACTTGCGCGGCGCTGCAGGGCACAGGACGGCGACGGAGCGCGGGCGGGCACGGCCAGAGGCTGCACGGCGCGGAGGCCGGTTAGCGCAACGGCCATGCTGCTTGCCTCTTGTTTGCTCGTGGTAGAGCGTGCTGATAACGTATAGAGCTTGCTGCTTGCCTCTTGCTTGCCTCTTCATTGATGATGATTTACATTATATATCCCCTGAGGGGACGCATCCACCGGACGCGTCGTTTGGAAGAGAAGGGAGAGAAAGATGCGACGGTTAGCATATGACTAACTGCCTCCTAATTACAACGTGGAGATTATCCACATAATTAATTGTAACACCCTTAACATAAATGTTCACTCATCTCGATCTGGTGGTGGCCATTGTGAGTGACACGGCACAGAGGTCGGCTATTTTTGTTAAGACTGATTTACTTTCATAATATTTTCCCTCCCAAGTTCCTATTTTCATTTCAAACTGCGCTTCCAGTTTCCAGTTCAGAGGCAATATAAACCATATAGCAGTGAAGTGCAAAGGACTGTACGGATCCTTCCATCATCTCCAATTGACTAATGTATTACAACATTTGGAGGTGCCACTTAATTTTAAACATGCAGCAGCAAAATCGTATCTGGCATAGTAATGGCAATCCTTAAGAACAGGCAAATTATCTAATTGCAAAACACATCAGATCCCCCAATGGATTAATAGTCCATCCGGCACAGTAAAGCAAGCTGGAAGAGTAACGACGCCACTGAAAGTTAGTCATAAAAACAATTGCTAGCAATTTAGTTCAAAACTAAAACCAAAAAGGACTTGTTTTAAATAGATAATCTCAGTCACAAGTCAAACCAAATCAGTTCAACACTAACAACTACTCCTTGCAACAAATGCACTTTAACTAGATAAAACTACAGATAAAAAAGATGTCGGCGAGGATGCCTGCCATAACCTGAAGGTCACGGAGCTAGAGCATTCTGGCAGCTAGTGATGTAGGCAACAGGGAAAAAGAGGGAACCAAACTATTTGTTGGAAACCTCGGCAAAGTTGCCTCATAAGTCATAACCACATGAACTTAACTTACACTTCAGGTAACAAAAGGTATGGCAAAACACTTCGCAAGAAGATGTTGGCAAGGATGCCTTCCATAAACCAAATAAGGCCAATGAGCTCAAGCAACCAAGCAACTCGATGTAGGCAACAGGGAAAAAGAGGAAGCCAAACTATATCTTGGAAACCTCGGCAAAGTTGCCCCACCAGGTCCCAGTGATAAATATGACCTAGTGAGCAGAACTCAAAACACATACGCAGAGTTTGGAACTGCAGAATACATATCCTTCGCTGCAGCATATAGGCAGTATGTATGTTGACAAGTATGCATACCATAAACCTAAGAAGGTCAATGAGCTTGAGCAAACAAATGACAAATGTTATAGGCAACAGGGAAAAAGAGGAAACCAAATTATATCTTGGTAGCCTCGGCAAAGTTGCCTCACCAAATCCCAATGATAAATGAGATCTAGTGACAAAAACTCAAATATATCAGCAGAGTTAGGAGAATACGCATACTTTGCTACAGTATATAGTCAGTGTAGAACTAAATGTTGGCAAGTATGCATACCATAAACCTAAGAAGGTCAATGAGCTTGAGCAAACAATTGACAAATGTTATAGGCAACAGGGAAAAAGAGGAAACCAAATTATATTTTGGTAGCCTCGGCAAAGTTGCCTCACCAGATCCCAATGATAAATGAGATCAAGTGACAAATACTCAAATATATCGGCAGAATTTCAATAATACACATTCTTCACTACAGTTTATAGTCAATGTGGAACTAACAAGCATGTTGGCAAGTATGCATACCATAAACCTAATAAGGTCAATGAGCTTGAGCAAACAATCGACAAATGATATAGGCAACAGGGAAAAAGAGGAAACCAAACTGTATCTTGGCAGCCTCGGCAAAGTTGCCCCACAATATAATGATCCAAAACTATGATTGGGAGAATAGCAGATAATTAAAAAGAAATAAATACAAACTTATATTTTGTAAGTGTTGGCATGGATGCCCATTCATTAAACCATCAGGTTAATGAACATAATTAAAACATCCAACAGCAGGCATGATTTTGGCAACAGGGAAAAAGAGGGAACCAAATGAACTGTTGGTAACCTCGGCAAAGTTGCCATGCTAACTACTGGAACATTTGTAATGATGTTCAAAACCGAAGTATCTAAAAAATATCACTACTTGGATATGACAGAACAATATCACTGCTGATAGCAACATGACTAAAAATGGAAACCAAGTCCAATTATGCAAATCAATGAGACTAGCACATATGTATGACAAAGTACATTCCAGAAACAATTTCAACCAGATCACTACAATCTTTAGTTGGCAAATGATTTGTCCCAGCCATTATATAAGAAAAACAAACAAAAAAATAGAGGGAAAAGGGAGTTGATGTACCCATCTCAGGCAGTCATATAACCCAAAATGTACACAGGTTAAACAAGTGTTGACAAGCCCATAAAGGGTTACACAGATTAAACAAGTGTTGTCAAGCCCATAAAGGCCATTGCATGGAACTGCTATCTATAATCAAGGAAAAAAACATTTTGCATATGGATAATATTAATATGAACTAGCAGTATACTCCCTCCGTTCCCAAATACAAGTCTTTCTAGAGATTCCAACAAATGGCTATATACAGAGCAAAATAAGTGAATCTGCACTCTAAAATGTCTACATACATCTGTATATTGTAATCCATTTGAAATTTCTTAAAAGACTTATATTTAGGAACGGAGGGAGTACTTCACAACGGACGGGCTTACAGGTTATGGACGGATGACTTAGATCACACGAACAAGTTTGGCCTTGAGGCCTTGAAGGTCGTCTGCAGTTTCCTACTTGGTGGCCTGACCTTCTGGTAGACCAGCAGGAACCTGATGTCTGACTAGTGAAACTGCTTAGTGTTATCACGCTTGCAGATGTTGGGAGTGGACAGTGGCTGTCTTGATGATCTGGATGCAGCACAGTGGCGAGAAGCCATCTCAGTGTACATCTGCTCGACCGCGCCATTGAGGGTGGTGTCGCTGTACTCGTTGTACATGTTGTGGTATCCTGTCCTGCTTTGGTAACGCAGCCAGATACCAAAGTTCTTGATTGTGGTGGGGTTCTTCTCAAAAATCTACAGATTGAACAAAAGCAACACTAAGCCAGACATGCACTAGAAGCCATTGATTGAATTCTTTTACAGCAGACGCATGTAGCATTTTGACCAACGAGAACAGTTGGTGGTACACTAATGCAAATAAATTAACAACGATCTCACACTCGGATATCCTTCTAATGGCATTGCCAAGTTAGTACGATTCAACCACGGGAGTAAACTAAAATGAGCGTGGAAGAAGAACTCACCTCGTTGAAGGCGAGGATCTGGCCGTTGCTCTTCTTCACGCATTCTCGAGAGGCTTCCAAATTTGAATCATGTCCTCACCAGAACTTGGACTTGGCGCGGACCTCGTTGGTGGCCCAGAGCTTCATGCGGTAGATCCTGGGATGATCCTCGGTCGGCGTCGGCAGGCCCCTCCCGACCACCTGGTACTGGTGGAACTGCACTGGCGCGAGCGCCAAATGGTCAGTTCAGATCACACGACGAGAAATAATCCCCGTGATAGCGGTGCGTACGAGAAAGAGGAGCTCACCCTGAACGCGACCATCCTGGCCGGAGTTGCTGAGGTCGCCGTGCGGCGGCGGGGGGCGATGGGCTTGCTGCCGTGCGATGCTCCGAGACGGCGGCGGCGCCGCGAAAGGGTTTAGGGTTCGGGGGGATTTATAGATTATGAGCAGAGTGCGACGAGGCCGAAGAGGCGGGTGAAGGACGAGGCGTAAAACCCTAGTGGACCAGGAACATTGTGGGGTGGGTATATCATCGTAAGCCCAAAGGCCCAGCAGGTCTTTTCTTTTCTTTTCTTTTTCTCGTGAGGTGATTTCGTTTCTAGAAAGGGTTTAAGGTTCAAAAGGTGAAGTTACCGATGCAAGAGTGTGAAGTTGGATACTGTTTGATCAAGGGCGATGGTTCAGTGTCGGATGAAATATTGTCATACGTACCGTGGTTAGAGTGATGATATAATAAACAGGTTACGCATTACCATCAGCCAGAGTTTCTTACACCACCGTAGACATTACATCAAGGCAAGCATCATGTGATCAAAGATTGATGCACCTACGAGAACAAACAATGATGCATCGATCCCCAAAGACAAAACAGGCAGCGATCAAGGTAAGAGAAGCGGCAGTCAAAACTTCAGTTCGCATAACAAGCACGGACGGAACTTCATAGCCTTCCCTCTGCCCTAGGATAACAGTCGCAATCCGCCAGACGACAATCTACGGGGCTGGCCAAAGCGCCACTGGCTGACTGGCTCCTTGTGTCGGCTGCAACTGCTACACCAAGACAGAGATACAGCCTAGAAAACTTAGAGCAAGTATAATAAGATGACATAAACAGGCTATAAGGACTAAAATATTCTATCTTTGCTTAGTTGGAGTAGTGAAAAGAGGAGAGAGAAAAGAAGCAAACTGTTCATTAGTAGTCAGCTGCAGTACGAGCCTCAGGACAATTTGTGAGGTTGTAAAGTAGGCCAACTATTATTAATAAAGTAGTACATATTTAAAATTTACTGATGTACATGGCAACTCCTTATAACCGATTGTTGGTTGTATTGTTAACCATGCTCTTACCGCGAACAGCACCACAGCCACCCTATGGATGCCATCGCCAACAACACACGAACACAATAGTAAGTTAATATACACACAAGCACTGAACTGGCGTTACCGGCAGGAAGGTCGGACAGAAAATATTGCATGGATAAATCACGACTGTCCTGGCCTAGTTTCTTTTTAACAGCAGATGTGTAGGCTAGTTACTCGTAGAAACCTTGTGGATGCCTGACCTTCCCATCTCCAATTCTCGATCAGCCCTAGAAGCTTAAAACTTTTCTAACCTGAAAATAACACGGTTAATTTGGTGAGTCCACCAAGAATATTTCATCACAATGCGTTGAATATAAGATTGCTGTCCTGTGCTTGCAAGTTGCAGCAGGTTCCAACAGGATAACAAAGGCTTGCTACTGCTGAACTGGATTAAAGTAGAAAGTAGTAGTTCCTTAGATCATAAGATAAGAGTGTGTTTGGATGAGGGGTCCTTTTTAGGGTGTCATTCAAGCTAAATACTGAAGCTCCTCAAAACAGTACCCAACACTCAAATATCCCCTGAATCTCAAAAGATAGTTCTGAATGACAGCGAAGTTACTAATAATAAAGCATCACTCAAATGCCAGGACATATAAACCAGCTTAGCTGAATAACAAATCAATTAGTATATCAATTATGTTATCATGTTCAGCCTAACTCACTTGGGCGGGACGCGGGTGGATATACAATCACACCTCTCGGGTCCAGACCCTCATGAACAGTTTTTTTCTCTTGTTTTCGTCTTAGTTTAGGTTAGTCTTCAAACGGTTTTTTTGTTGACGCATGGTAGATGGCACTGGTGTGGTAGGAACTGCTTTGCGCCTTCATGACATTCTTCTTCTAATATAGAGCGACAGGCATTTTGATGCGCGTCTGTTCGAGAGAGAGAAATAGAAGATGCCACTTATCCTACATGTTCCTTCATTTTGTTCTAACAAGATAAGAAGCTTACACTTTACGTTATTTCACAAAATACTACTCCCTCCAATACATATTAATTGCCACAGCTTTAGTACAAAGTTGTACTAAGGCCGTGACAATAAATATGTATTGGAGGGTACTAGAGAAAGAAAGAACACACTGTTATAAATTGGAGGGGCCAGAGCTTACTTACGTTTCAAAATATATTGTCTCCTCCGTGCCCGAGTGCTCCGTCGAGCAAAGTAGAAAACAAAAATACATACAACAAGACCCAGTTCAATAACTGCAGCCATTCTTAATCCTGTAAACAGGACAATTGAAATCACGTATAAAAAACATATTCTGCTCCAGAAACAGCTACAACTAGCATTCTGAAGGGAAAGTACCTCTTAGCTTCTGGATAAGATCTTCTATGTCAAGTGTATGTTTACTAGAAATTATGTCTGTTCCACCTAAATGTGCGACTGACAGCTCACTAACACCATTGTCTGTCTCGGCAGCATCATGTCTCTTTTTACATGTGTTCGGACAATGGATGCCACTTTCATACTCATCACTTCCATCACAGCAATCTACAAACATAGTAACAGTATCAAAATTTCTGCTATTAACAAAACAGAATCCAGTAAATACTAAGTACAAACTAGTAAAGGAAGAGCATGATATGATAGTCTGCAAAATCAATAGCATACCGCAAATGTTATCATTCACAAACGAAGAGAACAAGATACGAGGAAGATCTCCAATGTTTGTACAATAAAATTTGCCTTCTGGGCAAGCCGAAGTGCCTGTGTAACGCAAATAATGTGAATGACAACATTACATTAGTGAATATCTTGGGCAATGCTGTTAGCATCAAGTGAAGAGGAAAAATTGTTGTCTGGCAGAGTGTTCTAAAGTGAGCATTCAGAATTACAGGAAAAGTAACAGCGAGGCCTGCCACAATTGCAGTTAGCCCAACAACAAAAAACGCAATTGATAATGTGCACATGTGGTACTAGTGTAATGCATAAAGATCTGCAGTAGTTAGAGCTGGCCTAATAGCTCATACTGACCTAAACTGCCGGAAAATAAACTGCAAAGTACTGTCAAAGTTATGCATTTCACTCTTGCACTTAGTTTGGTGAATTGCAGTTTCAACTGGCGTAACTAAATCCGCAAGACAAAAGCTGGCCTGCTTTAATCAATTATAGTAGTACCTAACCGCGACATTCCAATCAGACGTAATCACATCAGCAAAATCGACCAGATCTACACAGTTGGGGACTTCGCAGTCAAGTTCAGGCAAATCCAGGGCAGATAGGGAAAAACCTGGCTCGTCGGTTCCATCGGTGCAATCGCAGTATCCATCGTTGAGCCGGCTCCTGGGGAAGGAGCCCGAGCCGTCCCTGCAGGCAATCACCTGCGGCGCGAAGTACGCCTCGTCTGCAGAAACAATTTTATCAGGATGAGAGGAGGAAATAGATGCGGAGGAGGGGCGCACAGGCATCTGGCTCGTTCACCCTGGGGAGAAACTCCGACTAGCGGTGGCACGGCGTCGGCGGCGCCGGCGAGGAGTAGGAGCAGGAGAGTGGCGGGAGCGGCGGAGGAGACCAGGCGACGACTTTGTTGTCGGGGCGTCATCAGACGTTGGATGCGACCTTCCATTGGTCCGGATCTCAAGGAGTCAGGGCAACTCCAATTACGCATTTCATCCGCTGAGTCCGTTTGGATCCGTGTGGGTACAAGACTGCTCATAATGGGGAGTAAAGAGTAGTAACTTCCGATGTTACTAGTTTATGTTACTATCTCCATAGTGGATAGTCTCTACTTCTAATGTCTCAGTTGGTAGGTCGCGTTCCGGGTTTTATTTTCGTCCCACCTCACCCGGTCTTTTTTGGTACTTCTTTGGTACTTCCTCCCACCTCCCACCCATTTTATTTCGCTGGTTTTTTTTTGTCCCTCCCCCACCCCACCGGTTTAGTTTCGCGTCACCCTCTCACACAACGAAAAAAATCTTAACGGATCATAACTTTCCATGCTGGTGCAAGTTATTTTTAGTAATGTCTTTATGTGAAAGAATCAATCACGATCAATCTCTAAATATCAAATCTAAATTAATTAACCTTACCTTAAATTGCTCAATCACATTAATTAGGAAACAAAATAACCAATTTTAAGAAAATATCTACTCTTAATGGAGGGTATTACATACCAAACATAGGTACGTCATTAGCTCGCTTCCTTCCCTTCTCTTCCCTTCGTCCCTCAGTCCCATGCTCGTGGCGCTGAAGTGGCATCGACAGGCGATGGCGGCGAGGACAGCACGTGGCAGCCCCTGAAGCACGAACACGACTGCACCTCGGGTCTGCCGTCTCCCAAGATATGGGTGAGTTCTCGTGATGCCCACCCTAAACCCTCACGTCCTACAAATTCCTCAACCTCTACCATCTCAATTTCGTCCATGCTCTGATCCAAATGACGATGCAGCTCCGGCCGATTGACAATGGAGGTTTGCCATCCTTCCTCTCAGCACCCACTCCTGGAGGAACGACACGCCATACCGATCGAACCCGGTCGAGATCACTCACCAAGATTGCTATTCAGAAGTTTTTTGTCAAAAAGTGAAGAGTGAGACGGGATCTGCACTTTTGTTAATATCTCTACTCCTAATGTCTCAGTTGGTAGGTAGCGTTCCGGGTTTTATTTTTGTCCCACCTCACCCGATCTTTTTTGGTACTTCTTTGGTACTTCCTCCCACCTCCCGCTCAGCCGAGACGGTTTATTTTCGTACTCCCTCCCACCTCTCAGGTAGTTCCCTCCACGCAAAAAAAATCGAACCAATCAATCTCTACTCCTAATGGAGCAGTTGATAGTCTTCGCCGGTCAATTTTCGTCCCACCACTTTCGTCCGGTTTTTTTTCGTAGGTTAACTGTCGTAGATTTTTTTCGTCGCCTCCCCCACTTCATCGGTTTATTTTCACTTCACCCTCTCACACAACAAAAAAATACTGAACGGATCAGAACTTTCCATACTGACGCAAATTATTTAGTAATGTCTTTATGTAAAAGAATCAATCACAATCAATCTCTAAAGATCAAATCTAAATTAATTAATCTTCATAACGTTTGTTTCTTTTCGAATCACGTCCATAACTTTCCTTCCTTGTTTGGGCAGAAACTGTTTGGTAGCAGAGATTAGGAAGCTTCCTATGAGTGTAGTAATAGGAAGTATTCTTTTTCTTGATGATTCGTTTCCATGCATGATGATAGTAAATTATGCCAACATTCACCACTATTTATCAATGTCATCAATCGTATCCATTTCTACCAGTTTTAAGGGAATCTGCTCGCTATGTCTTTTTTAAGGGGATCCGCTCGCTAAGTCGTCGTCGCATGTTATTTTCACAAACAATCTCTACTCCTAATGGAGCAGTTGGTAGCCTTGTACGGTTTTGTCCTCCTCCCACCTCCCCTGATTTTTTTTCATCCTTTCTCCCACCTCCCAATTTCGTTGGTTTTTTTCGTCGGTTTTTACTCGCCCCCTCCCACCTGCCAATTTCGTTGGGTTTTTATTCGTCCCACCTCCCACCACCCCCTCGTACTGGTTCTTTTTCTCTCCACTCTTTCCTTGCAAACCAATAATTTCCTAACATACAAAAGATCACGAATCTATCTTTCCTTACCCGAACCAATCGCGCCCTACATCAGTGCATTTCTTTATTAAGAAAACTAACACGTAAATCTTAACGCATTGCAAACAAATCCCGTTATGGACCTAATTAATTTATTATGGAATCTATACGTGGTCGCATTGGTTCTTTTTCTCTCCACTCTTTCCTTGCAAACCATTAATTTCCTAGCATACAAAAGATCACGGATCTATCTTTCCTTATCCGAATCAATCGATCCCTACATCAGTGCATTTCTTTATTAAGAAAACTAACACGTAAATCTTAACGCATTGTAAAGAAATCCCGTTATGGACCTAATTAATTTATTATGGAATCTGTACGTGGTCGCATCTCTCCCCTCGTGAAAAAATCGCATCCATCTCCCGTTAAAAAGGAAAAGAGAACATGAACGATCAATCCCACACCCTGCATCTCAGTAGCAAAAAATCGCCCCCGCCTCTGCTACTGCGCCTCGCCGTGTGCCTGGCTCGACCCATGCCTCGCCTGCATGGCTGGACGCCGCCGTCTCCACCGCCACGTACAAGAAAACGGTGGGCAGAACCATCCATTCAAATCGCACACCCCCACCCTCCTCCGCAATCCCTAGCCCCGCATCACCCTATCGCTTTCTCGCCTCTCTTTCCCCTCGATGTAGATGGTGCCGAGCGGCGGCCTCGAGCACCGGCAGTGCCGCCCTCTCTATCTTCGTTGCGTCGAGAGATGGGCCGAGGCTACCGTCGGTTCGCCACCCACGATTGGGCCGCCTCCGGTTGTCGCGCACCACCGGCTCCACCTAACGTGCCCGACCCTCTCCGCTTTCGACCTTCCGGTGACCACATCCCTCCGCGCCTCCATCCATCATCCACAAGGCCACTCCCTGCACCCACCCTCCTAAATTCTCCATACCGGCGGACAATCACCGAAGATCCAAGTTGGCCCGATATCAATTTTCTTACATGCTTTCTTTATCAGTTGGTGATGGGAATGGGTTCCAATTTCTCTCTCTGACTGTGGATTCGCAGGCAAGAAGCGCTTCTACATGCATCCTTCTGTCGGTCCCTAAAGTACCAAGGTAAATGGTTGATGTTGCGTTTGTCTAGGATGATATATGTTGGCTCTGTTCCGGTTCATCCGAGTAGTTTGGTGACTAATTTACTGATAATTTAATTATATTAATTAAATGAGTCGGGTGTATCGTCGTGCATTTATCTTGCCAGTAATGTTCTGTGATGCTCTGATGCACTTTGGGAATTGGTTATCTTGTCTTCAGTGCAGAACATTTGTTTATTAATGCATGAGAAGAATCCTTGTTACTACCTTGAACCTGTTTTATAATCCATATTGTTATGCACTAGCGCGTGTGCGTGTGAAATAGATGGATTATGGTCCCGTACCCAATAAGATGGATATGTGTGTGTGTTAGAGAGAGAGAGAGAGGGAGAGGGGGAGAGAGAGTGAGGAGGAGGGGGGAGAGAGTGTGTGTGAGAATTTGATGGTAAAAAGGTCGTCAATGTCACTTGATATGTATGAGAATATTAAATGTAATATTAATATAATTGATATTGAACTCTTAAAGTTAATGTGGCCCCGTTGCAACGCACGGGTGTTCTTCTAGTAACATATGAGTGGTATCATGAAAAAGTTTATTATTAGGCTATAGACTTAAGATGCCTTGAAATGTGTGATGTTATAGTAACTAGCTAAGTTACCACAAACCCCTCTTTCCTCATTAACTAGCTGTCACATAAGCAATTTTATATTGAAATGTGTGATGTTACTAGTTAAGTTACTCCCCTTGTGACTAGTCTAAATCAGGACCCAACACGACGACTTATTTGACAATTTTATTTATTTTATGTTTGTGTGAACGCAAATTTAAATCAAATTTGCATCCACACGGATAAGGCTAGTCATAGGTCATATTTGGTTCAGCTTTTATCGACAGATTCCGCTGTCGCGCAGTAGAATCTGAACCAAAGGGCGAAGCAGTAACATGCTTTCCAAAATTTGATTCCGCTGCGGGCCAAAATCTGAAGGAAAAAACTGTATCAGCTGGTTTGCCAAATGACCTATATTTTTTCACATCAAATTTTCCACAGCTGTTTTCCCATAGCAGATTTTTCACAACTGCTTTTAGAAAATCACAGCCGAACCAAACATGACCTATAGTGGGAGTAACTTAGAGCAACTCCAATGAGACGACCCATTTCGTCCGCCACCGTCCGTTTGGGTCGGCTGGACATAAAACGCGGCCCAGCGCGCCGACCCAAATGGACGCGTGTCCGCGGGCGACCCATTCCCGGTCCATTTTTTGAGCCGGAATTGCGTCGGAGCAGACAAGCGACGGACGCACGCACGCTCGCCTTCTCCTCCCCCGGGGCCCGCTGGTCGGTGGCACATTGGTATAAAATGGACTCCACCGACAAGTTCTTTTTACACGGTTTCCTTTGCGACTCCGACGATTCGTCGTCCGACGACGAGGAGGAGATATTGGATGTCGTGTTGGTCCATCACCACCTCAACAGCCAGCGGCCGTTGTTCCGTGGCTCCATTCCGGGCCACTTTCCAGCATTGAATTGCAACCGAGATAGCGGGCATTTCCTTCTTTAGAAGGACTACTTTGATACAACAAACCCGTTGTTCAAACATTAAAAATTTCGTCGCTGTTTTCACATGAGCAGACATCTTTTCAACCGTATTAGAGAGGGGGTGGTCGGCTATGATGACTATTTCGAGTGCAAAGAGGATGCCGTCGGCAAGATTGGTTTCTCCTCTTATCAGAAATGCACTGCCGCCATCGGAATGCTTGCATACAGAGTGCCCGGTGATCTCATTGACGAGTACGTCAGTACGAGCGAGTCTACATGCCTAGAGTCTATGTATAAGTTCTCCAAGGTTGTTGTTGTGTTTGGCCCTGAATACTTGAAAGAGCCGACAACTGAAGATACAACCCGTTTGCTGGCGATGAATGCCAGTAGGGGCTTCCCAGGGATGCTTGACAGCATAGACTGCATGCACTGGGAGTGGAAGAACTGCCCTTCTGCTTGGCAAGGGCAGTATAAGGGCCATGTCAGGGCTTGCACTGTCATACTAGAGGCCGTGGCGTCTCAAGATCTCTGGATCTGACACTCTTTCTTTGGCATGGCTGGATCACACAATGATATCAACGTGCTTCAACGCTCGTCGGTGTTTGCTAGGCTTGCCAAAGACAACAGCCCACCGGTGAACTTTACTGTCAAGGGCCACAACTACGACAAAGGATACTACCTGGGTGACGGTATCTATCCTTAGTGGATCGCTATTGTCAAGACAATACCCAACCCTGACGGAGAAAAGAGGAAAATATTTGCCCAAAAGCAAGAGAGTCATAGGAAGGATGTTGAGCGTGGCTTTGGTGTTTTACAATCTCGATTGGGCATCATTCGGTATCCTGCTAATACCTGAAGCACGCAGAAACTGTGGGAGGTGATGGCTGCTTGTGTGATCATGCATAATATGATCGTAGAAAACGAGCACCCAAAACGTCTGTACGGTTAAGGGTTTCAGTTTTAGGGTGAGAATGTTGTGCCTGAGCACGGAGGAGCGGCAATGTTTGAACAGTTCACCCCAATTCATCATGACATGCGTGATTGGGAAAGTCACGTGCAACTGCAAAATGATTTGGTTGAGCATATGTGGGCTCATGTTGGCAACCAATAGATGTATCTTCTTTTATTCGTTTGCAAAACTATGTGAAACATTTATTTTTGTATTCGGCTTGTAAACTATATATTTTATTCGGTGACAATATGTTTGAATGCAATTCATCAATGTAAATTAGGGCGGCCAGCCGGCCAAGCCGGCACATATGGGTCGGCGTGTTGGGCACGCTGCCGACCCATATCTAAAACAGGACGGACGCCGGGTGGGCGGTCGACCCAAACGGACAAAAAGCGGACAAAATTACCGTCCGTTTGGGTCGCCCCATTGGAGTTGCTCTTAACAAGTAACATAGTGCACTCCAAGAAATTTTTGCTTATGTGGCAAGTAATTAATGAGATGTGGTAACATAATATGTTACTGTAACGTAACGCTTTTCAAGATAAGATGGGTCTACAAGCTAATAAATGAAGCCATATAAGATACTACTATTATGTTACTTTGCATTATGAAGGTAGTAACTTAGGCTAGTGTTATATGCATGACACTAATCTAAGTTACTCCCCACTATGACCATGACCGGCCTAAGAAACGGACGCGTCGCATGTCCGCTCGGTATTCGTCCCGAGCCCATGCGACAGCTACCCAACCACCACATGACGGTCCTTTTTAAATGACACGCATGGGGTGCCTCGAAAGCATGACCATGACGTCAACTCTTCCTCTGAGCGGCGGCACGTGGCACCCTGCCGCCCGGGGTTGCGTCCTCGTGCGCGCCCGCGGGTATGTGCTTGTCGCGACGTGACAACACTACTGGTAGTAGGTCATCCATGTACCTTGGCCGGACGTGCACCTACCAAACGGCTGGTATTTGAACCTGGAAAGGGTTCCAGTGCTAGTCGTTCTGGCCTCTGGTTGCGCGGGGGCTTCAAAATTGTGTCTACATCGTTTGGAAATCACCCGAAGCGGTATTGAGGACCGAACTAATTCAGTTTTATAAGTTTTTTTTTGAACTTGGAACATCTCATTCCATTAACCACTGTGTCGTGCCAGATCATTGGGAACCAAATCATGGATGAAGGTGGGTGCATCACCCGGCCAAACGGCTTGGGGCTCATACACCATCTTCAAATCATACGTTGCTAATGCATAAACAACACTATTACATGCCCGAAGGCAATAACCAACAGAAAAAGAATTAAAGCGCAGCATAGCCAAGGCTTTAATCCCCCTAAATAGGACACCATTGGGCGCAAGATCGAAACTCTTAGAATTGTTAACGGCTTGGACCAGCAGCTGTGAATCTGTTTCGACCATGACATTGGTCATCCCCCATTGTATGGACTGATTCATAGCCTGGACACAGGCCACTGCCCCCGCTTGCAAACTGTCTTGAACATGGTCCATCTTACCCGCTCCTGAACCCATTACTTCTCTCTATACATCTCTTATCAGAAAGCCTCAACCTGAGCAACCTCCTCTCTTCAGATGAGCCACAAAGCTGCCATCAATGTTAATTTTCAGGACATCGTGTGGAGGGGGGCTCCCAGCTCGAGCAGGTTTCAAGCTTGCTTGCCAAAAAATTCAAGAAATTTGGTTTGATAAGTTGATATACCAGGGTTTATTCATTTTAAAGTTGAAGAACCATTTATATACTTTCAAAATAGTTCAGGACAAAAAATATTCCCACCACCTTAAAAAATGCCAGCCAGGTACACACACCCTCATTGCACAAAAATAAAACACACACGTTGCCAAAATGAAAAGGGTGCACTCCCCTTGACCAATCATTGTCGGAGCAGGCAAAACAACTCAACAGGTCCAGAACCGTTGTCCTGCCTGTCTATCCCTTCGAGAACAACACTGGAAATGCAACACATTGGTATCAAGCGTATAAGTTATCTGATTACTGCTCTTCATGGAGTCAGTTTGCATCAGCAATTCTGCAGGAGTTTGATCTAAACATGCATCGTGACTGCATGCGGGATTTGCTAGTGCTGACACGGGTGGGATCAGTACAGGAATAATGCAATAATTTCAACCAGTTGGTATACCAAGTATGGCTGTATGAAGGGGCTATGAGTGAAGCGTTGCTGGTAACTTAGTTTGTTTTAGGACTAAAGGAAGAAATCATTCTACCGTGGAAATTCAGTTATCCTTGTCAGTCAACACAGCGGTCGAATATGCATTGGTGCAGGAGGCAATGTTGGAGAGAAACAGAGGTCAACAAGGGCGTTTTCATAGAAATGGAGGATACAGAACATAGCAAACTTGAGAGCCAATACAGAGAACACAATTTGCAGTTGGGGAGATTTGGAAAGCCAAACAAATCAAGGATTATTGAAGGGCCAATGGCCTCTATTATAGTTGTGGAGAGAAATATGCTCCTGGACACTTGTGCAAAAAAATGAAGTGCGGGCCAAGGCTGCTGCTATCAGTACAAAGGACCAAGTGTATTTGGAAGATGCTATGTTGGATGCCCTGGCTGTGGAAGAATCTGCAGCCGAGCTGCTGCATTTCTGTCTATTAGTGCTCTGTCTGGTTCACAAAATCCCAAGACAATTAGATTAAGAGCCATGGTGGACAATAAGGTCATGCTCCTGTTGGTGGACTCTGGCAGTTCACATACTTTCATTGACCAACTGTTAGTGGATAGGCTACAGTGTACTACTACTGCACTTCCTGCCCCTCTGAAAGTGAAAGTGGCAACTGGTGAGTTCATGTAGTGTGATCAAGAAGTCTAGGGGCTCAAATGGTGGATTGAGGGTCATACATTCACTAGTGACATGAAGGTTGTTCCCTTTGGAGGCTATGACGTCATTTTGGGCATGGATTGGCTGAAGGAGTGGGGTCCTATGACCTGTCATTGGGAAGAAAATGGATCCAGATTCCAACATCAGGACAGGACCAGATGATTACTTTACAAGGCATGCAAGATAAACATGTCACACAGATTAAAGAACTCACTGCAAAGCAAATTGAAAAGTGTCTTAAAGGAAATGATGTTTGGGCTACAACTGTATTAGCCCCGAAGGCGAGTATATCTGTTCAAACTACACCTAAAGGTATTCAACAACTTCTAACTGAATACCGTGATGTGTTCCAAAAACCACAACAGTTGCCACCACATAGGGCATTTGATCATGCCATTTCTCTTTTACCCGATAGTGTTCCAGTGAATTATAGACCATATAGATACTCTCCTTTGCAAAAGGATGAAATTGATAAGTAGGTGTGTCATGGAATTGTCACAGCAGATGTCCTAGCAGAAGGACTTAGTCGTGGAACAAGGAGTATGACCATTAACTCAATTTTGATGATTTTCACAGGCTGAATCCGATTTTTGGAACAAGGAGTATGACCATGAAGCTGCCAAGAAAGCCAGGGCCAAAATGAAAGCCGTCAAGAAAGCTGCCAAGAAGAATAAGAAGAAATTAACTGCTTCCGAGATGCTTGGACTGGACGACAATTCTGAGTCGGAGGTAGCCCTTGATTCTCTTGGCTCCTTTTTCAACCATCTTAATGAGACTGATTATCATCAGGATGACACGAGGGCCAGTCAAGCGGTCGAAGAAGAGGTAACTATTATTTCCTCCGACTCAGAGCCTTTGCCAAGACAGAAAATTCGACGGGTAACCGGGAAAGTAAGCTTTTCACACCCCTTAGCTCATTTGGATCCTCACTTTCTTTTGAAGCAACAGCAGCACGAGAACCGACGACAAACTCGGACCAGCGGAGGTGAAGAGTTATCCTCCGGCTTACCATATACTCCAGCTCTGCGGAAACGTCAAAACGAGGGCCTTCAAAATTTAAACTCTTTTTATCAACTGGCGGGTCTCATTCTCCAGGCACTTAATTCTTCCGATTCAAACTATCAGGAGGCTTGTCACTCTTCCTCCGGTGACTCATCACAGACCCAGCTACCGGCTTTCAAAACTGCCCCTGGGTAACAACAATTACTTTTTATTCTCTACCTCCTTATGCTCTTATACTTGTACTTGTAGGGGAACGTAGTAATTTCAAAAAAATTCCTACGCACACGCAAGATCATGGTGATGCATAGCAACGAGAGGGGAGAGTGTTGTCTACGTACCCTCGTAGACCGGAAGCGGAAGCGTAAGCACAACGCGGTTGATGTAGTCGTACGTCTTCACGGCCCGACCGATCAAGCACCGAAACTACGACACCTCCGAGTTCTAGCACACGTTCAGCTCGATGACGATCCCCGGACTTCGATCCAGCAAAGTGTCGGGGAAGAGTTCCGTCAGCACGACGGTGTGGTGAAGATCTTGATGTTCTACCATCGCAGGGCTTCGCCTAAGCACCGCTACAATATTACCGGGGATTATGGTGGAGGGGGACACCGCACACGGCTAAGAGAACGATCACGAAGATCAACTTGTGTGTCCATGGGGTGCCCCCCTGCCCCCGTGTATAAAGGAGCAAGGGGGGAGGAGGTCGGCCCTAGGAGGGGCGCGCCAGGGGAGTAGGATTCCTACTCCTAGTTGGAGTAGGTTTCCTCCTTTCCTAGTCCAACTAGGAGAAGGGGGAAAGGGGGGAAGAGGGGAAGGAAGGGAGAGAGGGGCCGCGCCCCAAACCCCTTGTCCAATTCGGACTGGGCTTGGGAGGGGCGCGCGCCACCTCCTGGTCCTTCCCACTAAGGCCCATTAAGGCCCATTGCTACTTCCTCGTATTCCCATAACTTCCCGGTACCTCCGAAAATACCCGAATCACTCGGAACCTTTCCGATGTCCGAATATAGTCGTCCAATATATCGATCTTAACGTCTCGACCATTTCGAGACTCCTCGTCATGTCCCCGATCTCATCTGGGACTCCGAACTCCTTCGGTACATCAAAACATATAAACTCATAATGAAACTATCATCGAAACCTTAAGCGTGCGGACCATACGGGTTCGAGAACAATGTAGACATGACCGAGACACGTCTCCGGTCAATAACCAATAGCAGAACCTGGATGCTCATATTGGCTCCCACATATTCTACGAAGATCTTTTATCGGTCAGACCGCATAACAACATACTTTGTTCCCTTTGTCATCGGTATGTTACTTGCCCGAGATTCGATCGTCGGTATCTCAATACCTAGTTCAATCTCGTTACCGACAAGTCTCTTTACTCGTTTCGTAATACATCATCTCGCAACTAACTCATTAGTTGCAATGCTTGCAAGGCTTATGTGATGTGCATTACCGAGAGGGCCCAGAGATACCTCTCCGACAATCGGAGTGACAAATCCTAATCTCGAAATATGCCAACCCAACATGTACCTTTGGAGACACCTGTAGAGCTCCTTTATAATCACCCAGTTACGTTGTGACGTTTGGTAGCACACAAAGTGTTCCTCCGGCAAACGGGAGTTGCATAATCTCATAGTCATAGGAACATGTATAAGTCATGAAGAAAGCAATAGCAACATACTAAACGATCGGGTGCTAAGCTAATGGAATGGGTCATGTAAATCACATCATTCTTCTAATGATGTGATCCCGTTAATCAAATAACAACTCTTTTGTTCATGGTTAGGAAACATAACCATCTTCGATTAACGAGCTAGTTAAGTAGAGGCATACTAGTGACACTCTGTTTGTCTATGTATTCACACATGTATGATGTTTCCGGTTAATACAATTCTAGCATGAATAATAAACATTTATCATGATATAAGGAAATAAATAATAACTTTATTATTGCCTCTAGGGCATATTTCCTTCAGTCTCCCACTTGCACTAGAGTCAATAATCTAGTTCACATTGCCATGTGATTCAACACTAATAGTTCACATCACTGTGTGATTAACACCCATAGTTCACATCGTCATGTGACCTACACCCAAAGGGTTTACTAGAGTCAGTAATCTAGTTCACATTGCTTATGTGATTAACACCCAATGAGTACTAAGGTGTGATCATGTTTTGCTTGTGAGATAATTTTAGTCAACGGGCCTGTCACATATAGATCCGTAAGTATTTTGCGAATTCTATGTCTACAATGCTCTGCACGGAGCTACTCTAGCTAATTGCTCCCACTTTCAATATGTATCTAGATCGAGACTTAGAGTCATCAAAATCTGTGTCAAAACTTGCATCGACGTAACTTTTTACGACGTACCTTTTGTCACCTCCATAATCGAGAAATATTTCCTTATTCCACTAAGGATAATTTTGACCGCTGTCTAGTGATCTACTCTTAGATCACTATTGTACTCCCTTGCCAAAATCAGTGTAGGGTATACAATAGGTCTGGTACACAGCATGGCATACTTTATAGAACCTATGGCTGAGGCATAGGGAATGACTTTCATTCTCTTTCTATCTTCTGCCGTGGTCGGGCTTTGAGTCTTACTCAATTTCACACCAGGCAAGAACTCTTTCTTTAACTGTTCCATTTTGAACTTACTTCAAAATCTTGTCAAGGTATGTACTCATTGAAAAAACTTATCAAGCGTCTTGATCTATCTCTATAGATCTTGATGCTCAATATGTAAGCAGCTTCACCGAGGTCTTTCTTTGAAAAACTCCTTTCAAACTTTCCTTTATGCTTTGCAGAATAATTCTACATTATCTCCGATCAACAATATGTCATTCACATATACTTATCAAAAATGTTGTAGTGCTCCCACTCACTTTCTTGTAAATACAGACTTCACCGCAAGTCTGTATAAAACTATATGCTTTGATCAACTTATCAAAGCATATATTCCAACTCTGAGATGCTTGCACTAGTCCATAGATGGATCGCTGGAGCTTGCACATTTTGTTAACACCTTTAGGATTGACAAAACCTTCTGGTTGCATCATATACAACTCTTCTTTAAGAAATCCATTAAGGATTGCAGTTTTGTTATCCATTTGCCAGATTTCATAAAATGCGGCAATTGCTAACATGATTCGTACAGACTTTAAGCATCGATACGAGTGAGAAAATCTCATCGTAGTCAACACCTTGAACTTTGTCAAAAACCTTTTTCGAAAAGTCTAGCTTTGTAGATAGTAATACTACTATCAGCGTCCGTCTTCCTCTTGAATATCCATTTAATCTCAATGGCTTGCCGAACATCGGGCAAGTCAACCAAAGTCCATACTTTGTTTTTATACATGGATCTCATCTCAGATTTCATGGCCTCAAGCCATTTTGCGGAATCTGGGCTCATCATCGCTTCCTCATAGTTCGTAGGTTCGTCATGGTCAAGTAACATGACCTCCAGAACAGGATTACCATACCACACTGGTGCGGATCTTACTCTGGTTGACCTACGAGGTTGAGTAGTAACTTGATCTGAAGTTTCATGATCAATATCATTAGTTTCCTCACTAATTGGTGTAGGTGTCACAGGAACCAGTTTCTGTGATGAACTGCTTTCCAATAAGGGAGCAGGTACAGTTACCTCATCAAGTTCTACTTTCCTCCCACTCACTTCTTTCGAGAAAAACTCCTTCTCTAGAAAGGATCCATTCTAAGCAACGAATATCTTGCCTTCAGATCTGTGATAGAAGGTGTACCCAACTGTCTCCTTTGGGTATCCTATGAAGACGCATTTCTCTGATTTGGGTTTGAGCTTATCAGGATGAAACTTTTTCACATAAGCATCACAACCCCAAACTTTAAGAAATGACAACTTTGGTTTCTTGCCAAACCACAGTTCATATGGGGTCGCCTCAACGGATTTAGATGGTGCCCTTTTTAACGTGAATGTAGCTGTCTCTAATGCATAACCCCAAAACGATAGCGGTAAATCTGTAAGAGACATCATAGGTCGCACCATATCTAATAAAGTATGGTTATGACGTTCGGACACACCATTACACTGTGGTGTTCCAGGTGGCGTGAGTAGTGAAACTATTTCACATTGTTTTAACTGAAGGTCAAACTCGTTAACTCAAATATTTTATTTCTGCGATCATATCCTAGAAACTTTTATTTTTGTTACGATGATTCTCCACTTCACTCTGAAATTCTTTGAACTTTTCAAATATTTCAGACTTTGTGTTTCATCAAGTAGATATACTCATATCTGCTCAAATCATCTGTGAAGGTCAGAAAATAACGATACCCGCCGCGAGCTCCAACACTCATCGGATCGCATACATCAGTATGTATTATTTCCAATAAGTCAGTTGCTCGCTCCATTGTTCTGGAGAACGGAGTCTTAGTCATCTTGCCCATGAGGCATGGTTCGCAAGCATCAAGTGATTCATAATCAAGTGATTCCAAAAGTCCATTAGCATGGAGTTTCTTCATGCGCTTTACACCAATATGACCTAAACGGCAGTGCCACAAATAAGTTGCACTATCATTATTAACTTTGCATCTTTTGGCTTCAATATTATGAATATGTGTATCACTACGATCGAGATCCAATGAACCATTTTCATTGGGTGTGTAACCATATAAGGTTTTATTCATGTAAACAGAACAACAATTTGTTCTCTTAAATGAATAACCGTATTGCAATAAACATGATCAAATCATATTCATGCAAACACCAAATAACACTTATTTAGGTTCAACACTAATCCCAAAAGTATAGGGAGTGTGCGATGATGATCATATCAATCTTGGAACTACTTCCAACACACATCGTCACCTCACCCTTAACTAGTCTTTGTTCATTCTGCAACTCCCGATTCAAGTTACTAATCATAGTAACTGAACTAGTATCAAATACTGAGGAGTTGCTACAAACACTAGTAAAGTACACATCAATAACATGTATATCAAATATACTTATGTTCACTTTGCCATCCTTCTTATCCGCCAAATACTTGGGGCAGTTCCACTTTCAGTGACCAGTCCCTTTGTAGTAGAAGCACTTAGTCTCAGGCTTAGGATCAGACTTGGGCTTCTTCACTTGAGTAGCAACTTGCTTGTCGTTCTTCTTGAAGTTTCCCTTCTTCCCTTTGCCCTTTTCTTGAAACTAGTGGTCTTGTCAACCATCAACACTTGATGCTCTTTCTTGATTTCTACCTTCATCGATTTCATCACCATGAAAAGCTCGGGAGTCGTTTTCGTCATCCCTTGCATACTATAGTTCATCACGAAGTTCTACTAACTTGGTGATGGTGACTAGAGAATTCTGTCAATCACTATCTTATCTGGAAGATTAACTCTCACTTGATTCAAGCGATTGTAGTACCCAGACAATCTGAGCACATGCTCACTAGTTGAGCGATTCTCCTCCATCATTTAGATATAGAACTTGTTGGAGACTTCATGTCTCTCAACTCGGGTATTTGCTTGAAATATTAACTTCAACTCCTGGAACATCTCATATGGTCCATGACGTTCAAAACGTCTTTGAAGTCCCGATTCTAAGCCGTTAAGAATGGTGCACTAAACTATCAAGTAGTCATCATATTGAGCTAGCCAAACGTTCATAACGTCTGCATCTGCTCCTGCAATAGGTCTGTCACCTAGCGGTGCATCAAGGACATAATTCTTCTGTGCAGCAATGAGGATAATCCTCAAGTTACGGACCCAGTCTGTGTAATTGCTACCATCATATTTCAACTTAGTTTTCTCTAGGAACATATCAAAATAAACACAGGGAAGCAACAATGCGAGCTATTGATCTACAACATAATTTGCAAAATACTATCAGGACTAAGTTCATGATAAATTTAAGTTCAATTTAATCATATTACTTAAGAACTCCCACTTAGACAAACATCCCTCTAATCCTCTAAGTGATCACGTGATCCAAATCAACTAAACCATGTCCGATCATCACGTGAGATGGAGTAGTTTCAATGGTGAACATCACTATGTTGATCATATCTACTATATGACTCACGCTCGACCTTTCGGTCTCCGTGTTCCGAGGCCATATCTGTATATGCTTGGCTCGTTAAGTATAATCTGAGTATTTCGCGTGTGCAACTGTTTTGCCCCCGTTGTATTTGAACGTAGAGCCTATCACACCCGATCATCACGTGGTGTCTCAACACGAAGAACTTTCGCAACGGTGCATACTCAGGGAGAACACTTCTTGATAATTAGTGAGAGATCATCTTAAAATGCTACCGTCAATCAAAGCAAAATAAGATGTATAAAAGATAAACATCACATGCAATCGAAATATGTGACATGATATGGCCATGATCATCTTGCGCCTTTGATCTCCATCTCCAAAGTACTGTCATGATCTCTATCGTCATCGGCATGACACCATGATCTCCATCATCTTGATCTATATCAATGTGTCGTTACATGGTCATCTCGTCAACAATTGCTCTTGCAACTATTGCTATCACATAGCGATAAAGTAAAGCAATTATTTGGCGCTTGCATCTTATGCAATGGAGAGACAACCATAAGGATTTTGCCAGTTGCCGATAACTTCAACAAAACATGATCATCTCATACAACAACTTATATCTCATCACATCTTTGACCATATCACATCACAACATGCCCTGCAAAAACAAGTTAGACGTCCTCTACTTTGTTGTTGCAAGTTTTACGTGGCTGCTACGGGCTTAGCAAGAACCAATCTTACCTACGCATCAAAACCACAACGATAGTTTGTCAAGTTGGTGTTGTTTTAACCTTCGCAAGGACCGGGCGTAGCTACACTCGGTTCAACTAAAGTTGAAGAAACTGACACCCGCCAGCCACCTGTGTGCAAAGCACGTCGGTAGAACCAGTCTCGCGTAAGCATACGCGTAATGTCGGTCCGGGCCGCTTCATCCAACAATACCGCCGAACCAAAGTATGACATGCTGGTAAGCAATATGACTTATATCGCCCACAACTCACTTGTGTTCTACTCGTGCACAACATCAACGCATAAAACCAGGCTTGGATGCCACTATAGGGGAACGTAGTAATTTCAAAAAAATTCCTACGCACACGCAAGATCATGGTGATGCATAGCAACGAGAGGGGAGAGTGTTGTCTACGTACCCTCGTAGACCGGAAGCGGAAGCGTTAGCACAATGCGGTTGATGTAGTCGTACGTCTTCATGGCCCGACCGATCAAGCACCGAAACTAAGGCACCTCCGAGTTCTAGCACATGTTCAGCTCGATGACGATCCCCGGACTCTGATCCAGCAAAGTGTCGGGGAAGAGTTCCGTCAGCACGACGGCGTGGTGACGATCTTGATGTTCTACCGTCGCAGGGCTTCGCCTAAGCACCGCTACAATATTATCGAGGATTATGGTGGAGGGGGGCACCGCACACGGCTAAGAGAACGATCACGAAGATCAACTTGTGTGTCCATGGGGTGCCCCGTGCCCCCGTATATAAAGGAGCAAGGGGGGAGGAGGCCGGCCCTAGGAGGGGCGCGCCAGGGGAGTAGGATTCCTACTCCTAGTTGGAGTAGGTTTCCTTCTTTCCTAGTCCAACTAGGAGAAGGGGGGAAAGGGGGGAAGAGGAGAAGGAAGGGAGAGAGGGGCCGCGCCCCAAACCCCTTGTCCAATTCGGACTGGGCTTGGGAGGGGTGCGCGCCACCTCCTGGTCCTTCCCACTAAGGCCCATTAAGGCCCATTGCTTCTTCCTCGTATTCCCGTAACTCCCCGGTACCTCCGAAAATATCCGAATCACTCGGAACCTTTCCGATGTCCGAATATAGTCGTCCAATATATCAATCTTTACGTCTCGACCATTTCGAGACTCCTCGTCATGTCCCCGATCTCATCTGGGACTCCGAACTCCTTCGGTACATCAAAACATATAAACTCATAATGAAACTGTCATCGAAACCTTAAGCGTGCGGACCCTACGGGTTCGAGAACAATGTAGACATGACCGAGACACGTCTCCGGTCAATAACCAATAGCGGAACCTAGATGCTCATATTGGCTCCCACATATTCTACGAAGATCTTTTATCGGTCAGACCGCATAACAACATACTTTGTTCCCTTTGTCATCGGTATGCTACTTGCCCGAGATTCGATCGTCGGTATCTCAATACCTAGTTCAATCTCGTTATCGACAAGTCTCTTTACTCGTTTCGTAATACATCATCTCGCAACTAACTCATTAGTTGCAATATTTGCAAGGCTTATGTGATGTGCATTACCGAGAGGGCCCAGAGATACCTCTCTGACAATCGGAGTGACAAATCCTAATCTCGAAATACGCCAACCCAACATGTACCTTTGGAGACACCTGTAGAGCTCCTTTATAATCACCCAGTTACATTGTGATGTTTGGTAGCACACGAAGTGTTCCTCCGGCAAACGGGAGTTGCATAATCTCATAGTCATAGGAACATGTATAAGTCATGAAGAAAGCAATAGCAACATACTAAACGATCGGGTGCTAAGCTAATGGAATGGGTCATGTCAATCACATCATTCTTCTAATGATGTGATCCCGTTAATAAAATAACAACTCTTTTGTTCATGATTAGGAAACATAACCATCTTCGATTAACAAGCTAGTCAAGTAGAGGCATACTAGTGACACTCTGTTTGTCTATTATTCACACATGTATGATGTTTCCGGTTAATACAATTCTAGCATGAATAATAAACATTTATCATGATATAAGGAAATAAATAATAACTTTATTATTGCCTCTAGGGCATATTTCCTTCAGTACTGACCTCTCATAACCCGTGCAGTGGACAAGCAAAGCCTAGCAAGAAGGCAAAGGTGATCAAGCCGGCTGAAGACCCCAAGGTCAATGAACCGGAACAACAAATTCCAGCATCGGACACTTCCGTGCCGCAACCCCAAGAGCCCGTCCATGATGATCCACCAGAAATTCCTGACCTCTCAAGTGACCATACAAACCTCAATCCTTTGAACACTGAATCATCAAGCCCAATTAAACCGTCAGGAACATATGACGACGATGTTGTGATCACTGGCACTGGCTTCAAAGAACCGGGACAACCTACTGTCTTGGCCAAGCACTCCGCCAAAGAGGAGTTCATTGAAAGGCGGAAAGTGAGATTTGACATTGCTGATTACTCTCAACTAAGCGTTAGTGAAGTACTCTCTCGTTATCTCAACCAAGTTCATACCAGCCGTGATCTTGAGATTGACATGGTGAAACAAATGCACCAGAAATATGAGGTATGAATTCCGGCTTAATAAACTACGCATATCCTATCAGCCCCCAAGTCTACTGTGTATAATAGAATAGGATATGCTATAGAATTAGGATAGCGATGAGTATAAAAGCATCTTTGATAAAAAAAATCCTTCAAAAGTCCGTCTTTCACCTTCAGAGTTAAAACCGGATCTTAATGATCAACATTGCACCCGTAGCCCCCAAGGGCCGGTTTAATCAGCATGAATGAACCGGTACTTGTTCATCATTGTTTATAAATCAAAACTTACTTATGTAGCCCCCAAGAGCCGGCTATGGTCGTTTGTGGTACAATCGGGTCATCATAAAGTAGTAATGAAACACGAGCAATATGCATTAGCCCCCAAGTGCCAAGTACTCTTGCTTGCAAAGTGCTTGGGACTTATTCATTATAAGCCGTTGTATGAAGAATTTTTTGGTACACATTAGCCCCCAAGTGCCAAGTGTTGTTGCTTGCAAAAGGCTTGGGACTTTTATTACTGTAGCCCGAATATGAAATATAATTGCAAATCTTTGAATTTACAGGATGCCACTGCTCAACTTCAATCACAATTGGCTGACACAAAAACCCGGCTGGAGCATCAAGAATTTGAGACCCGGAAGGCCGACTCAAAATTCCAATTTAGTTTGGCTGAAATAGAAAAACCAAAGACCAGCTTTGATACTGAAAGAACCGCCTGGGCTAAGGAGAGAACTGCTCTAATACAGCAGGCTGAAAAGGCGTAATCTGCTCTTCAAGAGGTGACCACTGAGCTTACCGGTTTAGAACACCGTATATCCCAGATGGTTTATGCTATCTTTGGTGAGTAGCTTTGCCAGCGTCAAAATTGAGTCTTTATCTTGAATGTTAGAAACCTTCTTTGATTAATCCATAATTATTACTCAGGTCCCAGGAGTAGCAATATTGGTTAAGAAATGCTGGTGAAGCTTAAAGCCGTATATACGCTTGTTGAACAGCTATATACCGGAACTCAGCGCACACTGGACACGATATCTCCAACCAACCAGGCCCCACTCTGTTGAGTGACGTCTTGAAAAAACTGTTTGTTCTGCCTGCGAGAATTGAAGAGATAAAGTGGTCATCTGCAAGAGCCGGTGCCGTGATGGCCTTAAGCCAGGCTAAGGCATGGGTACCAGAATTAGACCCGGCCGAGGTAGCTACGGGATATGCAACCTTGAAAGAAGATGGCACTCCATTTGACCACAAAGACTTTGCTGCCTGTGTGAAGGAAATACGTCCTCTAGCGACTCTGATTGGTGATGAAACGAATCTATCAAAATATTAGCCGGCTTATGATACGGAGAATCAGAAGATGCCCACGTCGGCTTATAAAGTGATGGATCTGATTCCCCCAATCCGTAAGCATACTTTCGCCCCTGAAGTTGATCCGTCCGATCTTATATATGATGAAGCTGAATTCGAAGCCTTGTGTGGCATTGATTGGTCATCACCAAACTTCCAGACGGCGGAGGAGGACGAAGAACCGAAGAAGGATGATCCAGAAGCTTCAAGTCATCAAGGCCAAGAAGATTGATCCGCTGGGTGGTTCAAATATTTGATCTTCTGAAAAACACTTGATCTTTTTGGCTCACTGAGTCATGTAATAGGCTAGTGAAACTTTGATCTGCCGTGCCATCGTGCACGTTTTGTTTTGCGCAAACTGTTGATCCGCCAGTTGAAAAACTACCACTTTATTCTTATGATAGCGTCGATTTATACAGATCAGATTTAGCAATACCCTGCACACAAACAGATCACAAGTGCCCTGGCGGTTTACCGCAGGGCGGGTCACAATGCCCCATATTAAACCACTGGGGACAAATAGTCCATAACTAGGGCCGGTAGAACCGCGATCTTTATATAATTGTTAATAAAATATCATACCTATGGTACTTGATCACACTGACGGCTTATCATACTAGTGCAGTAAGGGTGACAACCCAAAAATTGAACATATAATGCCATGTTTAATTGTCATATACTACCGGCTTACAACGCCGGATGCAGCACGGGGTAATATCCCAAGATTTAGAATACAATGCTTCCCAGCATTTAATATCATCATATACTGGCGACTTATAATCTGCCATCATGGCGGGTTAATAAACTCCGGATACGCTCAAATATGAGCCATAGAGATGAAGGCTACATAGCCTGAATTGTCTCAAGCCATATGTTAACATGGCGTAAATATATGAATCCTAAAAATGCTCTGAAAAAGATAAGAATCAAAATCGAGAAAACGAGGCTTTCATAGGCCGCCAAGCCTAAAGCTCCAAGGATTTCATGGGCCGCCAAGCCACCGAGTTAACCTTTTACACTTTGTGAATCCGGCCTCACATGACCGCCGGTTTAACGCTGACAATTTCAGGGTCTATGTAAGATTGACTGTCAAGAGTTCAGCTTGTCATTCTGGGATTACCCGGGCGGAGTGGCAGATTCTACAAAGTAGGATAACCCGGAAGGTTTTGGCGAATACACCTAGTGTTCCAAGCCAGTTCACGAGGGTAGTAACACTATATTCTCTTTCGTGAATACACCTATGTTTGAGCAGGAAGCCCCCAAGTACTTTGTAAGCATTGCGTATAAGCCGAACCAAGAGGGACATGATGGGATCTCCGGTAGGGTGCGTCGGCTGCAAACTTAAATTTCATACATGCAGAACAACCAAGAACATGCTACGGGAGATGGATCACAGTTCGTTACCACTAGACGCGCAGTGCCATGCAGCGGAAGAAGATTTGGGGCAGCGCGTCCGCGTGGATCGTCTCCTCCTCGTCCAATCTCCCTCGTACAACCGGTGGTCGGTTCCCATGTACAGGTTCGCCGGAGCGGCGCAAGTGCACCGCCTCTAACGGTATCCGCGCGTGCAGGAGGAACGTCGTGCGACGGACTGCTAGGTCTAATCACACAACTAGCGGCAAGTGGAGGTGTCTATTCGCAACACATGCAAGCCCTAGTGACATCGCCGAAGCGATCAGCCCATGAGTGTGCCGCACCTCCACTATATATATAGGCGTCCGTCACGGGCTCAACACTTGGGCCTCGCACGGACCCTAAAGCCCATAAGTCTACTCGGCCACAATCTGAATACAGTTCGGATCACATCCGACCAGTGTCCTCGGATCCGACCTCGTAGGTTCCTTCCCTTAAGCGCGCGACCCCTTAGGTTTAAGTCGGCTTGGTCGCAGTTCGGATCACCTCCAAACTGCACGGTTGGTAGCGGCCTCTAGCAAGGCATGCCGAACACCAAGCAGGCTATGAAGCTGGTTAGCGAACCTGTACATCACACTTCCATTCCTTTTGCCACACGATATATGTTGTCGAGCTCAAGGCGAGTCTGTCATCCTTGTGCTAGCCCGACCTCTTTCTCGTTCCAGTGATGCCGACCACAAACCAGATTATCTCATAATCCTTGTCGCATGGCCATGCTTATCCTGGTCGGATCACACAAGGGGCCCAGAGTATATCTCTCCTGATCGGAGGGGAAAATCCCGTCTTGCTCGACCACGTCTCGCAGCATGGTTCTGGACAAACCCGAAACCTACCTTTATAACTACCCAGTTACGGAGTAGCGTTTGGTCGGCCCAAAGCAAGTCTGTCACCATCCCGAGTACATGCATCAGCTCAGGTCATAGGACATAGAACATATGTTGTACTAGAGACTCACAGATGACATATCGTTGCGTCTCATAGTTGGGTCTGTCCGACTTGGACCTTATCTCGACCCGGATCCGACTACGTCGAATCCGACCAGATCCTTCCAAGTCCATATTATCCGGTTAGCATCCAATGCTCCACGGCTAGTGAGACCAAGCCATCGACCGTGTCATATGCTAGTCTAGTTGGCTGCGCGTCCACACGGCCCTTTCGACTAGGGACCTTTTAGGACAGTCATCATACAATGCATAGTCCCACAAACAAGTCACGTACTTGCTGATACACATCATTGATAATGTCCAAGTACTATCTTTATTCATAAACACATAGGAAATATCATCATACATGATTGCCTCTAGGGCATATCTCCAACAGTCTCCCACTTGCACTAGAGTCAATCAAATAGACATCGAATGCCCATAGCTCTAACGTGCCCCTCATGCTTGGGTTGTGGAAGCGGCTTAGTCAACGGATCCGCAACATTTGCATCCGTGTGAATTTTGCATAACTCTACATCACCACTCTTTACGATTGTTCATATCAGGTGATATTTTCGATCTATGTGTCTGACCTTGTGGTGATTCCTCGGCTCCTTAGCTTGTGCGATGGCACCAGAATTATCACAATAAAGGTCCAACGGTTTTACCGAGGCTGGGAAAATACCAAGATCATCCAGAAAGTTCCGGATCCAAACACCTTCCTTTGCAGCTTCACAAGCCGCAATGTATTCGGCTTCTGTAGTAGAATCATCCACCGTATCTTGCTTGGAACTCATCCAGCTTACTACTCCTCCGTTCATGACGTACACGAATTCGGACTGTGATCGACAATCATCTCTGTCGGTTTGGAAACTAGCATCGGCGTAACCCCTTACGACGAGCTCTTCCTCACCTCCATAAAATAGGAACATCTCTTTAGTCCTTTTCAGGTACTTCAAAATAGTCTTTACCGCCGCCCAGTGACTCTCACCTGGGTTGGCCTGGTATCTACTTGTTAGGCTTATTGCAAAAGCAACATCGGGCCGCATACATATCATGGCATACATGATGGATCCGATTACCGAGGCATATGGAATCCTACTCATCCTGCTTCGCACATCATGGACTCTGAGTCTCGCTTAGCCTTATACCATGTGAGAGTGGCAAGAACCCTTTCTTTGCCTCACTCATGTTGAACCGCTTCAACACTTTATCTATGTACGTGCTCTGGCTTAAGCCGAGCAGCCTCCTTGATCTATCTCTATAGATCTTAATGCCTAAAATGTACATTGCCTCACCAAGGTCCTTCATCAAAAACTTGCCATTCAATGACTCCTTGACCGAGTTCAGCATCGAAATATCATTTCCGATCAGTAGTATGTCATCCACATACAAGATCAAAAAGACTATCGAGCTCCCACTTAACTTCTTGTATAAACAAGAGTCCTCTTCGCTTTTGATGAAGCCGAAACCAGTGACGACCTCATCAAAACGAATGTTCCAGCTCCGAGATGCTTGCCTCAACCCATAAATGGATCTCTTGAGCTTGCATACCTTACTAGTGCTAGTAGGATCGACAAAACCCTCGGGTTGTATCATATACACGTCCTCGGTTAAATTTCCATGAAGGAAATCCGTCTTGACATCCATCTGCCATATCTCGTAATCAAAATATGCAGCTATAGCTAGTACGATCCTCACCGACTTTAGCATCGCTACCGGCGAGTAAGTCTCGTCGTAGTCAATTCCTTGAACTTGTCCATAACCCTTAGCGACAAGCCGAGCTTTGTGGATCTGAACATTTCCATCCACATCGGTTTTGTTCTTAAAGACCCATTTGCAACCAATGGCCGTTACGCCAGGCGGCGGATCAACCAAGTCCCAAACTTGATTCTCATCCACGGACTTTAACTCGGGTCTCATGGCCTCCAGCCATGCCTCGGAATCTGGGCTCACTGAGGGAGTCCTAGATTAGGGGATCTCCGGACAGGCAGCATTGTCCGGACCCTTACGCCCGCAGCGGGTGGCGTCATCCACCCCGTTAAAACACCACAAGGGGTGCCCACGATATTGAAGTGGTTGCACTCCCCGCATTATGCAAATCGACATAACTTCGATTACTGTCAATCCTGATCGAGCTAGTGCTTTAATCCGGTTCATCAGATAGAGGACTTCTCCATTGTCTTCCACCTGGGGGCTCCGTGGGCGCCAACTTCGGCGTTTCTTCAGAGGAGCATTGTTGAACTCAGGAAGACCCCGCCGAACAGGGTCTGGAAGGGGAACGTCCTCCACATAAAACCATTCTAAAGGCCAGTCTTCGGATGACTTCTTCAGAGTACCATACAGGTATCCGGTATCGGTGATGCGCCATATTTCGGCTCCGCCCACTTGATAAAGTGACCCCCTCTGTGTGCGAGGGACGAGGCAAAATATCCTCTTCCAAAGCTCGAAGAGAACCTCGCAGCCCAGGAACAACTCGCAGAGAGCAACATAGCCGGCGATATGTAGGATGGAGGCGGGGGTGAAATTGTGTAATTGGAGGCCGTAGAACTCCAGGAGCCCGCGGAGGAACAGGTGAATTGGAAATCCGAGTCCTCTTAATAAATAGGGAACAAGGCAGACCCGTTCCCCCATAGAGGGACAGGGAAAGCTCTCCGCTTGCTCCCCGCCATTGTAGGTGGCAAGCCCGGCTCAAACGGGCACCATATACGCCGGAGGGAGAAATCCCTTAGTCTACAGTTCGACTAAACGACTGTGTGGGACTGAACACCTCTCCCAATCACCGGGCTTGGGGCTTCGGGGGCGGGAGGAGGAGCTGCGAAGATCGGCCATGCTGGAATGGATCTTTCCGGGACGCGCTCTGATGGATTCTCGCTGGGGGAGGATGGTATGGATCGGATCTAAGGATCCCCATCCCTTTAATAGACAATTTATTTATCTGGCTAGGGGGCGAATGTAAAAACACCCTGGCGCCTCATATTCATTCGACGCGTGGGAGAAAGCCCTTATTGGGTACAGAAGCCAAGAGGTCCAAACATTTATGGGACCGGGCACTGCTTTACAAACATTCGAAAGATGGAGAGGAACCCGCCTTGCAATGCCGAAGACAACACTACGCGTCGGACTCATCGTCATTGAAGCCTGGTTCGGGGGCTACTGAGGGAGTCCTAGATTAGGGGGTATTCGGATAGCCGGACTATATCCTTTGGCCGGACTGTTAGACTATGAAGATACAAGATTGAAGACTTCGTCTCGTGTCCGGATGGGACTCTACTTGGCGTGGAAGGCAAGCTAGGCAATACGGATATGTATATCTCCTCCTTTGTAACCGACCTTGTGTAACCCTAGCCCCCTCTGGTGTCTATATAAACCGGAGGGTTTTAGTCAGTAGGACAACATACAATCATACCATAGGCTAGCTTCTAGGGTTTAGCCTCTCCGATCCCATGGTAGATCAACTCTTGTAATACTCATATCATCAAGAATAAATCAAGCAGGACGTAGGGTTTTACCTCCATCAAGAGGGCCCAAACCTGGGTAAAACATCGTGTTCCCTGCCTCCTGTTACCATCCGCCTTAGACGCACAGTTCGGGACCCCCTACCCGAGATCCGTTGGTTTTGACACCGATAGTGCATTTCTGGTAAGAGGAGAATCCAAGCTTGCCAAGGGCATCCGTCTTGCACTCGAAGTATGGGTCATGAGCAACCACTCCCTCTCGGATACGATTGAACACATGCCTTGCCATTCGAAAACGGTGACAGAATTTTACCCGGCTTGAAGAGCGGGGTGTTGGCAAAGTAATCGGCATAGAGCAGGGTGTGGCCCCTCTCCCTGCTGCGGTTCAGGTTGGGAGCACGGCCATGGAGTGACCCCCTGCACCGACGAAGCTACCGTTGAATGTGGTCGTGAACGACCAGTGCAGCCACCACAAGATCTTCATCATCCAACGACGAATCGTCCGATGAACAAATGAAGTGGTGGAATAAAAACTCATCTTCACTATCCATATCTTTGTGGGCAAAGTGTCGAAAACCTTGCGGTCGTGGGGGCAAAGAGGCCGCGATGATCACCTTGACGCAGCAGGGGTGGTTGGCGGCCGACTACTGGCCGCTCTGGAGCTCTAGTCGAAAGCTGCCGCGGCCGCAGTGGTACGTCACCGGCGGCCGTATCCCCTCTGCCATTGGCTACGACGGCGACGGCCAAACCTCCTCTGGTCGATGGCCAAAACTACGGCGAAAGCGCGGTCGTGTTGGCGGCCATGTCGAGACGTGGTTTGGTATGGACGGTCGTGGCCTGCTCAGTGAGGAGGCTTCCGGAGAATAGCGGCAGCGCCAGCGGGGGGCGGGGCGGGGAGAGGGGGTGGAGGCGTTGGAAGCGAAGGGGCTGGTAGTGTCCCTGACAGGCGGGCCACGGGAGGACAAGGGCGTACGGCGAGCCCGTCCGCGTGATGTCTGCTTCACCCCAAACTCGGCACAAGTTTGGACCAGGGATGGGTCAAAAACGGACGAAAACCGGATATTTGTCCGTTTGGAGCCGCACATTGGACCGCGCTATTCGTCTGTTCTACCCTAAACGGACGCATCCGGATAGGTCGCGCGGTGGAGTTGGCCTCAGCCAGTCCGGAACCTTTGTCCTGCCTGTCCGTCCCTTCGAGAACAACACTTCGACTCTTCCCGCCGGGGCCCCTGGCTGCTCGTCCGTCCCATGGCGTGGCACTCCCACGGCGATCTATGTCACGGGATCTACGCTCGTCGCTTGACAAATCCCACGACGGGTCCGCCACACTCCCTTGTTTCTCTTTGTCCTCCTCCACCTTGCCTTCCTCCCCAAGAATCGTGACGCCTGCGGCGCACAGAGTGCCCACGCGGTCTCCACCTCGTCAATGCTCCCCCAGGAAACCAGTGTCTTGCCAGAGACGCCTTCTCCGGGCTGCTGTAAATAGCAACATATACCTCTCTCGGGGTGTGCGCAGCAAGCTAAACCCCCACGCCCCGCACGCGCGCAGACATGCCTCTCTCGCTCGGCGCCGACCACCTCGCCGCGCCCGGCGCGCGCGCTCCGCCTGCGCGGGTGGGCGCGGCCATGGGCATGGGCATGGGCATGGGCATGGACACGTCCCTCTCGCTGGGCGGTGCAGCCGCCTACCTCCCGCTCAACGAGAACGACTCCCTCGACATGATCCTCCTCGACGTCCTCCGCGAGGCCTCCGCCGTGGCCGCCGCCTCGCCCTCCTCCTCCTCTCCCCCGACGAAGACGGCGAGGGCCATTGCCGCCTCTAGCCCCGACGCGAGCGAGGGCGGCGGGGCATGCGCGGCCGGGAGGGCCGCGGAGCGGCCGCACTACCGCGGGGTGAGGCGGCGGCCGTGGGGCAAGTACGCGGCGGAGATCCGGGACCCGTCGCGGCCCGGCACGCGCCTGTGGCTCGGCACCTTCGGCACGGCCGAGGAGGCGGCCGTCGCCTACGACCGCGCCGCGTTCCGCCTGCGCGGCGCCAAGGCGCTGCTCAACTTCCCGCCGGCCGTGGGGGCGGACGGGGCGCGCCGCGGGGGCGCCGATGGGGCAAGGTGAATGCTACGTGCGTTCTCTCGCCGATTGTTCCTCTCTCTTAGCTGTGTGTTGTCAGCTTCTTAGTTTAGGCCGAATTCCGATTCTGTAACCGTTCATTCATGCGTGGTGTAGTAGTCTGTGGTGAACCAATTTGCATTTCGTGGGTGCTATTTTGGTGATCTCTCTACGGTTATCAACAGATATCAATCATCAATTGTACAGTAGTACTACTAGCCTCATCTGAAATTTTTACGAAGTGTAAGACGAAATCTGGAGAACTGTGTGAACCGGTAATGAGACGACAGATTCCGTCGACAAACATTGCACTCCTGAAAGTTCCTTGCATGAACTCGTTTAGTGACCGATGAAATGCACTCACGCCCACTTGGCAGACAAAAATCGGCTACAAAGCCACCAAATTGGTGTTCATAGATGACGATGGCAACTTGGGGACCAAAACTAAAAATGCCACTCCGAAATATTTTCCATTGAAGATTCGCGGCCCCATGGCCCGCAGCGTACATGAGCTCAGCCGTGACATGATCACCGGCTACGGCTGCACCAGTGCTTCCGTCATTGGCCCATGATCCTCTATGGCCAGAGTTACTGTATTTGATCATCTGATACACTTTATAATCACAAAACCGCCTTAAAAAGCACAGCAGCACGAATCAAATTAGCAAACGGCCAGATTTCAGGATATAAATATCTTCAAGTTACTTGTTCCCCAGCTCATATGCTCCCTGTACCCTCCACAAAAATCCACGCATGGAAGAGATGTTTCTGCCAAACATAACTCCGGAAGTCCGGATTTTACCCGCAAAAAAGAAAAAAGGGAAAGAAAAAAAGGAAGTCCGGATTTCTCTATGACTAAGGCCCGCAATTTGACCCACCAGAGCACATGCGTTCGAAATTTCTACAACGATATTGTGATGCTGACACGACACGAACTCTACATCAGTCCACACCGAAAAAGTTTACCTAACCATTTGCTTTGCTCCTCCAACGATCAATCATCAGTTGCAGCCAATACAGTCCCCTACCAATAGCAACTGCCCTGGCGCTCTAGCTGATGAAACATTCATCCACCACTGAGAGAGCCCACTCAATTCCGGTGCCGATTTTTGTCCATATAAAGCACCGTCAATGCTGCAATCGTGCCGGGAGAGTAGACGTCTGATGACAAGCCCAAGTCCCCCGACTCCTCGGCAAACAAATTGCCTCGTCGCTTGATTGGTTCGTAGAGAACCTGGAGCATTCGCTCAGCTGATCCAACTTGCAGCTGACGAACTTCATCGTTGAAGATAACCTCGCTGGACCAATCAAAATAAGATAGACGTATGATGAGGTCCAATCCACAGTTAGAAATGCAGATGGAATATTCCCAACAGGTTAAAATGAATATATAGCACAATTATGTTGATGCTTAATTGAGAATGTCGTTTCACATAACTAGAAGCTACCTTTGTACTTACGGAAATATAAGGTGTAGATTAGAAGAAGGAAAATTACCTTAGTTTTGCAGCTAGATTTTTATCTGTGCACGCTCGAAAAAGGATCTCAGGCACAATGGGAGAGTCCAAAAGGATGTTTGGTAGAGAAATAAAGTTTATCTTTTTTCTCAGGTGGATGAAGCACTCAGTAAGGAAATGAGCTTGGTAGGCCACCACACAGGGTAGCTTTGCTAGCATTAGTTCCATGACAGCTGTTCCGGAAGTACATAATGCTGCTTTACTAGCCTGCCAAAAAAAAAGGAATATTAGGAAAGTAGACTCTGGCCGCGATAAGTTTCACATACTAACAATCAATCAAGTATAATAAATTTCAAATCTAGCCCTATTGGGTTAGTACACTTCGCTACCAAAGGAATGGTTGGTTTGAACAGAGGAGCCTTAACATTACCAACCAAGGAATAAATGCTGTCTCAAAAACAAAGAGTGAACACTTAGAGAATCACTATTTGTGTATAACTAATATAACTGTTGACAGACAGCACTGTATCTTAAATTCTTAATATAATTAGACAATCGTTTCCTAGGGAAAAAAAGAATAAAATCATGGCTGGAATATAATGTGTGGGTCCGTGGGACAATCCAGTGGCTACAGTAATCAACAGTGCTCTAGATTTTTCTTCATAGAGATTTTGATCCTATATAAGATGAGATGAAAATGCTAATGCTAACTTAACCAATCATAGTCTGGGGTTATAGCCACAGCACAGCTGTAAAGGGACAGTAGTAACATGAATCCTTTTGGAACAAACAGCAATACATGATATGTGTGCTAGCAAGGTATGGTGCTACAGTCTTCACATCCATCAAATGAGTGAAAATATCAACATTCGAAAATGGCAATATCCAAAGAGTGAATTTGGTGGTAGAGAAATAAAGCCATTAACTAGAAAAAGAAGTGACCTTACATTGAATGCACCATATCTTTTTTCTAGTGAACCCCCAGGTATCAGTACCACTGGAAACGGCACTGATCGAACTACATTTTCAACATAGGTCCTCACATCCCGATGTGGAGCAACTGGGATGACTAGTGACAGATCATTTAAAGTGTGACTTAAATGTTGCACAGTCCGAAAGAAGATTGGGAGCATACGAGCTACTTCCTGCATCCTGCTTCCAGGCAGCATGGTTAAGATTGTGGCATCTATCAAAGGAGTATTTATCATTAGAAAACAGACATGCTTTTTATAACACAACAATCATTTATAGACCGGTCAATAAACTAGCATCATGCCAGAACACAAAATCCAGATATGATGTCTTGCTATGAATTGTTACTGATGCATATGATAAGGCAAGAAATGTTTCCTAGAGAACGTGCAAGCAAGTGTTTGTCCTCTTTTTCATTAAGAGGAGAAGCAAACAATTACTAGACTTGGGTAGCAAGTACCGGGATTAAGATCAAACAACACGCGCACTCTAGCTACTCGGCACTCTAGGCGAGAAAAATTTAATGATTCAGACAGAAATTTTTGATGGCCTTGCATTGTGTAAAAAAGGGCAGCCCGGTGCATGTAGCTCCTGCTTGCGCAGGGTCCAGGGAAGGGTCCAACCACTTTGGGTCTTTAGTACGCAGCCTTTCCTTACATTTCTGCAAGAGGCTGTTTCCAGGACTTGAACCCGTGACCTCATGGTCACAAAGGCAGCAGCTTTACCATTGTGTAAAACAAAAAATAAATGTGTATCATGTTAATAATATATGGATGGTATAGTAGACCATACAAGTGTCTGATTTGTCTCCTAGGGCTCCTTTGATACAAAGGAATTTCATAGGAATTTTAAAGGATTTGAATCCTTCAGAATTTTTCCTATGATGGTCATTTGATTCGTAGGATTGGAATCCTTAGGATTTTTTCCATAGGATTCATCTGTACTACATTTTGAAGGAAACTTTCTATCCACTCAAAGCTCTTTGTAGAATTCCATTGTTTTTCCTGTGCTATCAAACACTTCTCTCAATCCCGTAGGATACAAGAGGACATGACACTCTATTCCTATGTTTTCCTATTCCCGCATTTTGAGAATCCTACGAATTAAAGAGGCCCAGTTGGCTAGTTCTATATAGTTCTTTTTCAGCTTTAGCTATGTTCCTTGTTTCACCAGATTGATATTTGCAGTTAAAATTAAGATAAATGAAATCACAAGAAAAAGCAGGTGCTAAAATATTTGGCCATCTCCTTTGCATCTCATGTAAAACAGATTTGACTATGTAATGAATCATCTGGCAGTTGGTACTCAGGTTGCGTTTGTCATTGCTGCCAATTATGATAATAGTTTCTTCAACCAGCTTTTGTCTACTTTACAATTTCGGTAACAACTTTTTCCTGTTTATGTGGCTATCTTTCCCAGCAGATTATAAAATAAGTTAAGCACATCACAGTTCAGCAATCACAAACTGAGCCTTAAGGATTGATAGTGTGCGAGCATGCCTACATTTGAATGGAAGTTAATAAACTGCCACAGCGATCTGTAGATCTGAAGTTGCACCATTAGCATACATCAACCGTCATGTTAGTTTTCGGAAAACAGTAGTATTAGTTTCTAAAACCTAGATGAAACAGCATGCCCTCCCAGTAGTTATTGGCAACTGAATTTTCCTATCTTACATGTTTGTATATTTCCTTGATGATAATTCATAAAATGCATCAATTACAAAGTCAACACATTACAATTCACCAATCTGATATATATAAGAAGGAAAAACACAAAAAGGGATATAATAATTGGCATAACAATCTAGTATTTGTGCACAAGAAGAATTCAAGAAGGCACAAAGAATGACACATTTAATTACCTGGAGACAACCCATGCTCCAGTCTAAAAGCTTCACCACTTCGTTGACGCGTGGACATGTCAGGAGATAATTCTGAGTCCTATGAAATTTGATAGACATAAACAACTATATTGTGAGTAAAGTTGGTGGTCCCAGATATCAAACAGATATACAAAATTCAAAAGTACTAGTCTTAACAATTCAATTACATGATATCAGCAATTCAGTTTGAAATCGATTAGTCACTTCTAGAAGAGAAGACAACATTCCATGTCAACATTATTCTTAGCATTGCACAATCTCAGAAGAAAACAAGGGAATGCCGCTCTCTCACAACCCACTTGAACCTTTTAGGATCATGATCCTCAGATCCATTTCTTAATCTAGTCCCTAACCCTTGCTTCTACCTAGCTTTGGATGAGATTTAGCTCCTTGGATTTCTATGGCCACACCCAGGTTTAGGCAGGAATAGTATAGGAATCTTTAGATGCACATTCCATGTCCTAATGGATATGAGCCACCTTTCTCAACAAAGGAGATAGGCCTTATTATCCATCAATGACAACAGCCAATGAACTTCAATTTTTTGATGAGATCTTGCCTTGACTATAATTCTATGGTTAACAAAGGAGAAGGTCATTATGCAACAGATACTAATGAAGCCGCACAATTCCCTACCACATTTTTATGTTGAAGCGAAGTCCCTGCCACATTTAAGACAGCAGCATCATCCAATAAGGGATGGCCCACATATGTAGCAGGCAACCCATGTAACCTGCAAATTTCGTCCTCAAAAGGAAGGATACATAACATATGATCCACAAAATTATGCAACTTTGAGAGCCTGCTTTCACCACCTTTCCAGGCCCAGAATGATGGTGCAACATAATGGACATGTAGAGGGCGATCAACTTTTTGGTTGTACCTACCTAGACAAAAGAAAAATCTTACCATCTTTGCTCATGAAAAAATAAATGTAAATTTAGGTATTTGAATGAAATTGTGGTATGGTAAAAATGATTCCACTTAAAGCCTTACATTTTAATTGCTGCAATAGGCGAAACGAAAACCCCTTTGAATCAACAGTAACTACAGCATGAGGCCGAAATAATATAGCAGCATCTAAAGTATCCTTGATCTTTCTCTGCAACATAAAAACGAGTATAACCAACAATCAAGTGAACACAAACAGAAAGCAAAGCACAAGACACACCAGAGATGCACCTTGACGTTATATATGTGTGGCAGCAGTTCCCACAAACCCATTATGGCAATTTCTTCCATGGGAAAAAGTGATTGCAACCCTTCCTTGCACATTAATTCCCTGCATTGAGAAAATTCTGTTTAGTGAGTAAAAAAATGAAAGATCAAAGTTGCAACATGATGCAATCCAGCTTGAACTGGACTTGGATCAAAGCGTGCATATGGAAAGTAAAATGACGCTACAACAATGCTGAACTAATTAATGCATGGATATGTTGAGCACACACATGAAAATGAACTCACTTTGCATCCAAACAGAGGGAACACAAAGGAATTCCTGACTGCAAACATCAACCAATGGCATTTGAGCAGATAGTATGGGCATACATCAAGGAGATCAATCATAACTGTATGACGGTGATGACTGACAACTCCACGACATGGCAGTTGACCCTCCATTTTGTTTTCTTCTGGTGAAGATAAAAAACATAATACTCCCTCCGTAAAAAATATAAGACGGGTTTTTACACTGTCGTAGAGTCAAAAAACGTCTTATATTAAGTTACAGAGGTAGTAATAAATAAAGCAACCCTAATGTTATGTTTCCTGTATTCACATCCAATCTTCCTTATTCACGCTCCCCTATGGAAGAGAAGGAAACAATGTATCAAGAGAACTGTTGTCTTTTCAATTTTCTTTCTGTTTCTCTACATCATCTCCAATACTGAAGACTGACTTGAATCCAGAAAGTGAAGGAACTCGTCCTTGTTTCTTTAAGAACCTGATGAACCTACTGCCTAGAAGAGAATCACAAACTAGCATAACAAGAATTAACAAATAAAAATTTCCTTCATTCTGTCACTTGACTAAAAATTGGACACCGAACAAAATATCCACTGGAACACATTTCCCTCTCCATGCCCACAAATTTGATGTTTAAGCGTGCAAGAACTACAAATGGAGCCTAGTCCTATGTACAGTACATAATCTGAACATGTAAACACTTCCGGAACG
>NC_041384.1:532182282-532189358 GCF_002162155.2 Triticum dicoccoides
TCTCCTTCAAGTCCAAAATACCTTGACTGCATGAAGCATTTCTGTGTAATGAAGATCTATAAGAGTATGGACAAATGAACATTCATTGGGAAAAAAACATTGACATCAAAAGGCAAATATAAAGCTTAAAGTGCATGAAGTTAGGTGGTTTCAGAGCTAGTATTTATCAAATGTTCAAACTGGGGCGTTTCATCAGAAAAAAATGCTCAAACTGAGACTGAAAAATACTTTAATAGCACAGATAACTGAACCAAAAATGTAGGAACAGGGGTTAAACCACACCCGCCAACGCCAGCAAAACGAACGGGAACAGGGGAGAGCTTCCTGAGGGACGCCATGAGGCGCGAAGCGAGCGAATCGCCGGAGACCTCACCGGCGACAACGAACACCCGAAGTTCGCCGTCCCGAACCGCTGCGTCGAACACCCTCCTGCAGGAATAAGCGCGTGAGCCCAACCTGGCCAGCAGCCCTCGCTGGCGCCCGGCGGCAGGGATCCATCGTGACAGCATCAGCCACAGCGGAGCAGAGCGGCGCCGACGGGAGGGAAAACCGGGGAGGGCAGAAAGGGTTAGGAAAGGTTAGAAAAAACGAGTTGAAAAAAAAAACGAGGAGCTTATTTGTTTGGATTTTCGATCTATGCATCAAACGTCAGTACGAAACAACGCCAAAAAATAACGCAAATTACATTCAGACTCGTAGACCACTTAGCGACGACTACGAACACAACATTGAACCGAAGGTGCACTTTTTTTTACCTGAATCGAACAAACTTTTATAATAGACAATCAAAAAATCGTCGTGTTAAGGTTCTAAAGAACCAATGCACTAGAACAACAATCGTCGATGATGAAAATGAGCGTGGATTAGAAAAATCCAATCTGTAACACATAAACACATATGAACAAAGATTGGATCCCAGCTGGTCCACCACATACAACACCGACCAAATAATGTGAAGGTCTGTCGGAGACACACCTACACACGCCCTTCGACGACGCTAGACACACTGTAAGAATAGGGGCTAGGCGGGAAGAATCTTATTTCATCTTCAGGGAGCCTCCACAGGCTCGTCTTTCTAAGCAGAAACAAACCTTAAAAAAATTCAATAAAGCATCTAAAAACGGAGTAGGAGCCCTTCTGCCAACCTTTGTCGAGATCCACTACGCCTTCATGGCCCTAAGACCTTGGAAGATGAGACAGATAGGCGGTGGCGTCGGTAGCAGGCGTGAAAAACCCTTTGTTCGGCTGAGAAGCTATGTACGATACCGGGAGTCGAAAGGGTAACAATTCGTGGTTTATTTGTTTGGATTTAGATGATTAAAATCGTTAGAAGCTTTTTCTAAACATAAGAAAATGGAGCAAGCTTTTCCAACACATAAAAAATGTGTGCACTGTCGTGGTTCTAAGTCTGACAGTAATGTAGGGGGTAGGTATGGAGAGGCAAGATCTTAGTTGTGGAGAAGTTGTAAGCACACAAGGTTTACAAGTTTAGGCCCTTCTCGGAGAAAGTAATAGCCCTACGTCTCGGAGCCCGGAGGCGGTCGACTGGATTATGCGTGTATGAATTACAGGGGTGCGAACCCTTTACACTGAGGAGGGGGTGGCTTATATAGAGTTCGCCCGACCCCTCCGTCCCTCAGTTGTACAGGATTTTAAATACATTAAGGTGAGGCGTTACTGGTAACGCCTCTAATAAAGTGCTATGATAATCATAAAAGCTACTTAATTACCGACCGTTAGCGTGCGGAGCGCCTTTAGGTCTCCTGGCCGTCGAGTGATTGGACCTTGGTCGAGTGATTGCTTCTTGGTCGAGTGTCTTCGAGTCTGTCGAGTGAAACACCTCCAAGTCGATTGAAAGGTGATTTCTTCTTGAGATGTCCTTGGGTAGGGCAGCTGGGACAGGTCCATGACCCTACCCTAGGTACATAGCTTCATCATTAGCCCCCGAATGAATCGAGGTTTGAGTGGGGAAGGAGTTGAGCACTTCTCCGACTCATTTTTCATGTATGAGCATATCTTGTTTCGGATCAATGAACCTAAGTGATGCCAGCAACTTCCTTTTCAGTCGCCTTGATCCATTCTTAGTTTTTTGTCAAGTGAGTTTCTTTACTTGAGAGGCTCCGAGTGACGGTGTGGAGGAGATCTTCGGTCTGACAAGTTGTTCTGCTGCCCGCAGATTTCGCGGGATCCGAATTTTGGGAAGCGCGCGGGACGGGGAAGGCCGCAGTAATCGGATGGGATAGGGCGGAGCCGCCTCGATCCCTGCGCCACCTTTTTCGCCACGTATCGCGCGCGCGATTGTTACGGGATTTGACAGGACCGCCCGGGCCTACCAGTCAGCCACTCGGAAGCGGCCTCATATAAGGCGTTGGACCGGGGGCTCTTGAACAGTGCGTCCTCATTATCTCTTCTCTTCTTTAGCCTCCTTCGTCGCGCTCGCTCTCGCCCCAGCGCCACCGCTCCGTACGCGTCTCGCCGGCGACGATGGGGAAGGAGAAGACGGCGGCTCTAGAGCGGGCGAAGAAAGCGACGGCAAAGGCGAAGGGGAAGGCAACCAGTCGGGGCGGATCTTCCTCGCGGACCAGCCTGCCGAAGGGCTAGATCCAGGGCGACTGGATCCGCTCGACGATCACCCAAGAGGATCTCGACGACCTAGCCGAAGGAGGGCTGATCCCCCATGAATCGGCGCGGCTTCCGGGAAAGGAATCCGAGCCGCAACCTCAGGAGGGTGAGCGCGTTCTCCTTGCCACCCACGTCGACCGTGGATTTTCCTTGCCTCCTCACCCTTTCTTTTGGGGATTTCTAAATTTCTTTGGGGCACAACTCCACCACTTCACTCCCAACACAATCGTTTATCTCGCCGCTTTCATTTCTTTGTGCGAGAATTTCCTGGGTTGCTGGCCTCATTGGGGTCTTTTCAAGCACATTTTCACTTGTCGCTCTCAAACGGTGAAAAAGGCCAATCCGAGTGACGAGAGAACTCAAGTGATTCAGATGTGCGGGGGTCTTGGTGTTCAGCTGAGAGGGCAAAGTTCATTTCCAGCCATGATTCTTCCCGACTCGGTTCACGGATGGCAGTCGACCTGGTTTTACTGCAAAGACCAGTCGACGCCAGGGCAGTCGACCGGCCTCCCTCCTTTTACCATGGACCGAGTGAGGAAACCCTCCTCTTTGAAGGTGCTCCCGGAGGAGAAGGCGCAGGTGAGGGTGCTGGTCGAGCGAGTGGTCCAGCTTATCCGTGACGGGGTCACCAGTATGGATCTCTTGGAGGTCTTCCTTCAGCGGCGCATCCAGCCTCTTCAAGCTCGAGACCACCCGATGTGGATGTATTCGGGTCTTGACGACTCCACTCGGATTCACCCAGAGGAGGTCGATGACGACACACTGGAGAAGTGGCTGTCGGGCATGACCGAAAACAAGGACAACCCCAGGGGAGCCTGGAGAGTTCCTCCATTCGACCAGTCCCATGTACCAGAGAAGGTCCGATTCCGAGCTTTTGATTGTAATCTGAATTCACCCGCGCAGCCGTCTATACCGCATCGACTGACTTTATTCTTCCTGCTTTCTTTCAGGCCCTTATCGAAATGTATTCAATGCCCAACGGAGAGCAAGAGCAAGATCTGGAAGGCGAGGCGAGCGGCAGCGACAGTGGCGAATGGACTTCTGACAGTGAAGGGGACGGAGAAAGCGACGACTCAAGTGACGAAGAAGAAGTCGAGTCGCCTCCTCGCAGGAAGAGGCGATCCAAGCTTGACCAAGAACGACCGAGTGCCCGCGAAAAGGCGACTGCTCAGGCTGGTCAGTCTTCAAAGCGTCCTCGGATCTCTTCACCAACCCTGACCGAAAAAGCGCCAAAGCATCCCAAAGTTGCAGAGTCGAAGACTCGAAAGGTGTTGCCGAAGATTAAGATTGACATCCCCGTCGCTTCTGCGTGAGTGTCTCCCTTTGTATTCACTCGACGCCCCGCGCTGTTTGTTTTTCTTGTTTTAACTAGACGAACTTTGGAACTGGCAGTGCTACTACTATCGGGACCTCGGCTTACAAGGACGAGGATGAGGTAATGGAGGATGTGGTCACTTCCAATCTGGGTATGATTTCTGCCATTTTGTCTTTATTTGCTCGACTCAACTGCAATGTGCACCATTGGGTGATGTGATTTTGGCGATCGAACTTTGCACAGCTCCCAACATTATTGACCTCCCTGATGATGATGAAGAGCCCGAGAGGCCTTTGACGAGGAAGAATAGGCAAGCTCCTACAAGCAAGGTGCCATAGTCGACGCCGAGGGCGGAACCAGTCGTTCAGGACACTGGCGACGCCAATCAGGGTTCTGTTACCTTCGTCGTGCCACTGTCGAGTGCCTTGCCTTCTTCGTCGACTGCTCAGGCCCCTGTCGACCCACCTTCAGTTTTGCGACCCATCATGTCCTAGAGGACAAAGTGAATGCTGCCAAGGAAGCCATACGCCAGGCGGGCATCATGATGGAGAAGATGAAGATGGTGCGAGATGCCAGTCAGGCCGCCTACGACGCCAACTCGGCTCTCCAAAGCAACGTTCAGGTTAGTTGGTCACCGCTTGTTTTGTTAGGATATGCTATCTGAAGACTCTTTCCGAATTTTTTTGCATCTGTACACCCACTGGGTGCGTCGATTGAATTTTTGAACTAGTGGGGGCACGCTGAGTGCACCCACTGGGTGTAGTCCCCGAGACTACGGTGGACTGCTAGCAGTCGACTGTAGTCTTTTTATTTTGTCGAGTGTAAACCGAACTGGTAGTTTGTCTCTTCCACTCGGTCTGGTCGAGTGGGATCAGAACCGGTGGGGGCACGCCAAGTGCACCCACTGGGTGTAGTCCCCGAGACCGCGGTCGACTGCTGGCAGTCGACCGTGGTCTGAGTTCTTCTTTCTCTCCCCCTTTTTTTACTTCCTGCACTCGACTCCGGTGGGCCGGTCGAGTGGGATCAAAGCCGGTGGGGGAACGCAAAGTGCACCCACTGGGTGTAGTCCCCGAGACTATGGTGGACTGCGGGCAGTCGACCGTAGTCTTAGTACTTATTGACTTTGTCGTTTTTCGCTGTAAAATAACTTCTCCTCTTTGATTGCAGAAATCTTGTGATCTTGGAGCTCGCTTTGCTGACTTGGAGAAACAGCAGATCCAACTGAACCTTGACTTGGAGCTGGCCAAAACAGAGCTGAAAAGGCCAAGGACGGCGCCAATGGTAAGACGAGTTTGTCGACTGGTTTGTCTTAGGCTTGAGTACCCTTCTGCTCTTTCTGAATCAAGCATCATTTCTTTGCAGAAAAACTAAGAGAAGCTCTGGCGAAGAAGGATCAGGATTTGGCTGCTGCTCGAAAGGAAGCCGGCGACAGGACCGCTCTGGCTGAACAGAAACTGGCTTCGGTCGGCCAGTTGGAAGAAGAGAATACCAAGATGAAATCTGCTCTGAACGAAGCCAACAAGGAGTGCACGCGCTTGAAGAAGGACAATCACAACCTGTACGAGAAGATGCAAGGCATCGCTCGCAGGAGGGACGATCTGGAGAGCTATCTGAGGAGCCTTGCCAAGAAGTTATTCATCAAGCTTGAAGGTACACATTTTGTTCCGACTGATTTTTTTGTTGACTCAGCGTACGAAAATTGACTTATCCTTGGATCGTGAATGCAGAGTTTTGCCAGAACTTCGAGGAGGAGACTGGACGGATTGAGCCAGGTTTGGACCCAATCAATTCTCCCATGAAAGATGAAACTGCCATGAATCTGCTCCGACTGGAATCCTGCATCGACGGTGTTGTGGACTACTTGGCTCGACTGAAGGTCGCCACGTCACGGATCGACCCGGCACTTTGGCCAGAGGCCACGCTCCAGAATGATCTTGAGTCTCTGATGACTCGAATTAACGAGATCCCTGACCGAGTGCAGGAGTGGAAGAAATCTTCTGCCCGGTGTGGTGCTGATGTGGCTCTGTCTTTGGTTCGTGTCCATTGCAAGGAGGTGCGACAAGATAAGCTGGCAGCAATCAAGGTCGCCAACACCCAGAAGCATGACTTCCGATCTTTTATGGAGACTTTCATCGCTGCAGCCACTCGGATCGCCGACGGCGTCGACCTAGACGAGTTCGTCGAGCCTGCCAGTCCTCCTCCCGCGGAGTGAACAAACTTTTATGCCTCACCTTAAATTTGCCTCGAAATGCCGAGTGGTTTTTGTACCCGTTAAACTCTTTCGGGCTGAATGCCCGAGCACTTCGATCTGTGGTCCGGAACTTTTAGGATTTATCTGAACTTGGTTTATCGTTGAATATCTTCATGAATCCTCCGTCGAGTGGAAATCGTTCTTCACTCGAGACAACTTTTGTATTTGTGGCGCAGCCCCGAAGGAGAAGGTAGCAGTCGACCTGCACCTCGCCGTCCTTGCGGGTCGGCGATGGAGCGCATGTTGTATTTGTGGCGAAGCTCCCGAGGAGAGGGTGGTAGTCGACCTGCACCTCGTCGTCCTTGCGGAGTGGGATGGAGCACATGTTGTATTTGTGGTGAAGCTCCCAAAGAGAAGGTGGCAGTCGACCTGCACCTCGTCGTCCTTGCGGGTCGGCGATGGAGCGCACGTTGTATTTGTGGCGAAGCTCCCAAAGAGAAGGTGGCAGTCGACCTGCACCTCGTCGTCCTTGAGGATTGAGATGTGTTTCGTACTTAGGTGAGTACTGGACTGCAGTTAAGCCCCCGAGTGGGAGGATCGCTCACCACTCGGTAGGATTTTTCAAACTTAGGCGAGTACTGGACTGCGGCTAAGCCCCCGAGTGGGAGGGTCGCTCACCACTCGGTAGGATTTTCAAATACTTAGGCGAGTACTGGACTGCAGCTAAGCCCCCGAGTGGGAGGGTCGCTCACCACTCGGTAGGATTTTTCAAACTTAGGCGAGTACTGGACTGCAGCTAAGCCCCCGAGTGGGAGGCTCGCTCACCACTCGGTAGGATTTTTCAAACTTAGGTGAGTACTGGACTGCAGCTAAGCCCCCGAGTGGGAGGGTCGCTCACCACTCGGTAGGATTTTTCAAACTTAGGCGAGTACTGGACTGCGGCTAAGC
>NC_041384.1:532189645-532190174 GCF_002162155.2 Triticum dicoccoides
TTGGTAGTATTTTCAAATACTTAGGCGAGTACTGGAATGCAGCTACGCCCCCGAGTGGGAGGGTCGCTCACCACTCAGTGGGATTTTCAAATACTTAGGCGAGTACTAGACTGCAGCTAAGCCCCCGAGTGGGAGGGTCGCTCACCGCTCGGGAGGATTTTCAAATACTTAGGCGAGTACTAGACTGCAGCTAAGCCCCCGAGTGGGAGGCTGGCTCACCACTCGGTAGGATTTTCAAATACTTAGGCGAGTACTGGACTGCAGCTAAGCCCCCGAGTGGGAGGCTGGCTCACCACTCGGTAGGATTTTCAAATACTTAGGCGAGTACTGGACTGCAACTAAGCCCCCGAGTGGGAGGCTGGCTCACCACTCGGTAGGATTTTCAAATACTTAGGCGAGTACTGGACTGCAGCTAAGCCCCCGAGTGGGAGGCTGGCTCACCACTCGGTAGTATTTTCAAATACTTAGGCGAAACAGGTTCGCAGCTAAGCCCCCGAGTGGGAGGCTGGCTCGCCACTCGGTAGGAAAT
>NC_041384.1:532190475-532244751 GCF_002162155.2 Triticum dicoccoides
CAGCTAAGCCCCCGAGTGGGAGGCTGGCTCACCACTCGGTAGGATTTTCAAATACTTAGGCGAGTACTGGACTGCAGCTAAGCCCCCGAGTGGGAGGCTGGCTCACCACTCGGTAGGATTTTCAAATACTTAGGCGAGTACTGGACTGCAGCTAAGCCCCCCGAGTGGGAGGCTGGCTCACCACTCGGTAGGATTTTTCAAATACTTAGGCGAAACGGGTTCACAGCTAAGCTCCTGAGTGGGAGGCTAGCTCACCACTCAGTATGAAATTATTTTTACAAACTTAGGCGAAACGGATTCGCAGCTAAGCCACCCATTGGGGGATTTCTTGCGCAAACAAAAACAATAACAATCACTAGGAAAATTATAACGCTCTTATCTTTGATAAATAAACTACATGAGTTTTTCTTATTACATCTCAGCCGAGTGAGAATTCAAGTATAAAAGGTGCAGGATCTCTGACAATGGAGCGTCGTTGATGACTGTAATGGAATGATCAGAGAAGTAGTGAGCAACTTCCTTTGTGGTCATATAAATCCCATATACAAGCTTCTGATAGTGAGGATATCTTTGCTTCGATGGGGTCAAAACTTCAGAAATATAATACACTGGGCGCTGAACTTTGAAGGCTTTTCCTTCTTCTTCCCGCTCGACCGTCAGTACCGTAATGACGACTTGTCCCGTGGCTGTGATGTAAAGCAGCAAAGGCTCTTTGCTGATTGGGGCAGCAAGCACCGGCTGGGTGGAGAGCAGAGCTTTGAGCTCTGCAAACGCTGCATCAGCTTCAGGAGTCCACTCGAACTTGTCTGACTTCTTCATCAATCAGTAAAGAGGCAATGCCTTTTCACCGAGACGAGAGATGAATCGACTTAAAGCGGCCAAGCAACCAGTAAGCTTTTGGACGTCGTGCACTCGCACAGGACTTTTCATTCGGAGTATAGTACCGACTTTCTCCGGATTTGCGTCGATTCCCCGTTCGAAAACGAGGAACCCGAGTAACTTTCTGCCAGGAACTCCGAATGTGCACTTTGATGGATTAAGCTTGATGTCATACCTCCTGAGGTTGGCAAAGGTTTCAGCAAGGTCATGTTGGGGAACGTTGCAGAAAACAAAAATTTTCCTACGGTTTCACCAAGATCCATCTAGGAGTCCATCTAGCAACGAGTGATCGGATTGCATCTACATACCTTTGTAGATCACGTGCGGAAGCGTTCAAATAACGGGGATGAGGAAGGCGTACTCGACGTGATCCAAATCACCGGAGATCCTAGCGCTGAACGGACGGCACCTCCGCGTTCAACACACGTACGGTCAGCGTAACGTCTCCTTCTTCTTGATCCAGCAAGGGGAAGGAGAGGTTGAGGAAGATGGCTCCAGCAGCAACACGACGGCGTGGTGGTGATGGAGCTGCAGTACTCCGGCAGGGCTTCGCCAAGCACTATGGAGGAGGAGGATGTGTTGGAGAGGGAGAGGGAGGCACCAAAGGCGTGGATGAGAGGCCCTCCTTCCCCCACTATATATAGGGAGCCTAGGGGGGGCGCCGGCCCTAGGAGATGCAATCTCCTAGGGGGGCGGCGGCCAAGGGAGGAATCCCTCCTCCCCAAGGCACCTAGGAGGTGTCTTCCCCCTTTGGGACTCTTCCCTTCCTTATCTCTTGGCGCATGGGCCTCTTGGGGCTGGTGCCCTTGGCCCATATAGGCCAAGGCACACCCCCTACAGCCCATGTGGCCCCCCGGGGCAGGTGGCCCCACCCAGTGGACCCCGGGACCCTTCCGGTGGTCCCGGTACAATACCGGTGACCCCGAAACTTGTCCCGATGGCCGAAATAGCACTTCCTATATATAATTCTTTACCTCCGGACCATTCCGGAACTCCTCGTGACGTCCGGGATCTCATCCGGGACTCCGAACAACATTCGGGTTACTGCATATACATATCCATACAACCCTAGCGTCACCGAACCTTAAGTGTGTAGACCCTACGGGTTCGGGAGACATGTAGACATGACCGAGATCGCTCTCCGGTCAATAACCAACAGCGGGATCTGGATACCCATGTTGGCTCCCACATGCTCCTCGATGATCTCATCGGATGAACCACGATGTCGAGGATTCAAGCAACCCCGTATACAATTCCCTTTGTCAATCGGTATGTTACTTGCCCGAGATCCGATCGTCAGTATCCCAATACCTCGTTCAATCTCGTTACCGGCAAGTCACTTTACTCGTACCGTAATGCATGATCCCGTGACCAGACACTTGGTCACTTTACTCGTACCGTAATGCATGATCCCGTGACCAGAAACTTGGTCACTTTGACTTCTACCTCTGCTGATTTCAGCATTGCAAATAATTCGGGAATGGTCTTTTCCATCCCCTGCATATTGAAGTTCATCACAAAGCTCTTGTAGCTTGGTGGAAGTGACTGAAGGATTCTGTCAATGACTGCGTCATCCGGGAGATTAACTCCCAGCTGAGTCAAGCGGTTATGTAACCCAGACATTGTGAGTATGTGCTCACTGACAGAACTATTTTCCTCCATCTTACAGCTGAAGAATTTGTCGGAGACTTCATATCTCTCGACCCGGGCATGAGCTTGAAAACCATTTTCAGCTCTTCGAACATCTCGTATGCTCCGTGTCTCTCAAAATGTTTTTGGAGCCCCGGTTCTAAGCTGTAAAGCATGCCGCACTGAACGAGGGAGTAATCATCAGCACGTGTCTGCCAAGCGTTCATAACATCTTGGTTCTGTGGGACGGGTGCGTCACCTAGCGGTGCTTGTAGGACATAATCTTTCTTGGCAGCTATGAGGATGATCCTCAGGTTCTGGACCCAGTCCGTATAGTTGCTGGCATCGTCTTTCAGCTTGGTTTTCTCTAGGAACGCGTTGAAGTTGAGGACAACGTTGGCCATTAGATCTACAAGACATATTGTAAAGATTTTAGACTAAGTTCATGATAATTAAGTTCATCTAATCAAATTATACAATGAACTCCCACTTAGATAGACAACCCTCCTGTAATCTAAGTATAACATGATCCGAGCTAACTAGGTCGTGTCCGATCATCACGTGATACGGACTAGTCAACATCGGTGAACATCTTCATGTTGATCGTATCTTCTATACGACTCATGCTCGACCTTTCGGTCTTCTGTGTTCCGAGGCCATGTCTGTACATGCTAGGCTCGTCAAGTCAACCTAAGTGTTTGCATGTGTAAATCTGTCTTACACCCGTTGTATGTGAACGTTAGAATCTATCACACCCGATCATCACGTGGTGCTTCGAAACAACGAACTATCACAATGGTGCACAGTTAGGGGGAACACTTTCTTGAAATTATTATGAGGGATCATCTTATTTACTACCGTCGTTCTAAGAAAACAAGATGCAAAAACATGATAAACATCACATGCAATCAAATAATAATAGTGACATGATATGGCCAATATCACATAGCTCCTTTGATCTCCATCTTGGGGCTCCATGATCATCTTGTCACCGGCATGACACCATGACCTTCATCATCATGATCTCCATCATCGTGTCTCCATGAAGTTGCTCGCCAACTATTACTTCTACTACTACGGCTAACGCGTTTAGCAATAAAGTAAAGTAATTTACATGGCGTTTCTCAATGACACGCAGGTCATACAAAAAATAAAGACAACTCCTATGGCTCCTGCCGGTTGTCATACTCATCGACATGCAAGTCGTGATTCCTATTACAATAGCATGAACATCTCATACATCACATATATATCATTCATCATTCATCACAACTTTGGCCATATCATATCACAAAGCACTTGCTACAAAAACAAGTTAGACATCCTCTAATTGTTGTTTGCAAGTTTTACGTGGCTGAAATAGGGTTCTAGCAAGAATGTTTTCTTACCTACGTGAAAGCCACAACGTGATTTGTCAACTTCTATTTACCCTTCATAAGGACCCTTTTCATCGAATCCGCTCCAACTAAAGTGGGAGAGACAGACACCCGCCAGCCACCTTATGCAACTTGTGCATGTTAGTCGGTGGAACCGGTCTCACGTAAGCGTACGTGTAAGGTTGGTCCGGGCCGCTTCATCCCACAATACCGCTGAAGCAAGATAAGACTAGTAGCGGCAAGAAAGTTGACAACATCTACGCCCACAACAAATTGTGTTCTACTCGTGCAAGAGAACTACGCATAGACCTAGCTCATGATGCCACTGTTGGGGAACGTTGCAGAAAACAAAAAATTTCCTACGGTTTCACCAAGATCCATCTAAGAGTTCATCTAGCAACGAGTGATCGGATTGCATCCACATACCTTTGTAGATCACGCGCGGAAGCGTTCAAAGAACGGGGATGAGGAAGGCGTACTCGACGTGATCCAAATCACCGGAGATCCTAGCGCCGAACGGACGGCACCTCCGTGTTCAACACACGTACGGTCAGCGTAATGTCTCCTTCTTCTTGATCCAGCAAGGGTAAGGAGAGGTTGAGGAAGATGGCTCCAGCAGCAGCACGACGGCGTGGTGGTGATGGAGCTGCAGTACTCCGGCAGGGCTTCGCCAAGCACTATGGAGGAGGAGGATGTGTTGGAGAGGGAGAGGGAGGCACCAAAGGCGTGGATGAGAGGCCCTCCTTCCCCCACTATATATAGGGAGCCTGGGGGGGCGCCGGCCCTAGGAGATGCAATCTCCTAGGGGGGCGGCGGCCAAGGGAGGAATCCCTCCTCCCCAAGGCACCTAGGAGGTGCCTTCCCCCTTTGGGATTCTTCCCTTCCTTATCTCTTGGCGCATGGGCCTCTTGGGGCTGGTGCCCTTGGCCCATATAGGCCAAGGCGCACCCCCTACAGCCCATGTGGCCCCCCGGGGCAGGTGGCCCCACCCGGTGGACCCCGGGACCCTTCTAGTGGTCCCGGTACAATACCTGTGACCCCGAAACTTGTCCCGATGGCCGAAATAGCACTTCATATATATAATTCTTTACCTCTGGACCATTCCGGAACTCCTCGTGATGTCCGAGATCTCATCCAGGACTCCAAACAACATTCGGGTTACTGCATATACATATCCCTACAACCCTAGCGTCACCGAACCTTAAGTGTGTAGACCCTACGGGTTCGGGAGACATGTAGACATGACCGAGATCGCTCTCCGGTCAATAACCAACAGCGGGATCTGGATACCCATGTTGGCTCCCACATGCTCCTCGATGATCTCATCGGATGAACCACGATGTCGAGGATTCAAGCAACCCCGTATACAATTCCCTTTGTCAATTGGTATGTTACTTGCCCGAGATCCGATCGTCGGTATCCCAATACCTCGTTCAATCTTGTTACCGGCAAGTCACTTTACTCGTACCGTAATGCATGATCCCGTGACCAGACACTTGGTCACTTTGAGCTCATTATGATGATGCATTACCGAGTGGGCCTAGTGATACCTCTCCGTCATACGGAGTGACAAATCCCAGTCTTGATCCGTGTCAACCCAACAGACACTTTCGGAGATACCCGTAGTATACCTTTATAGTCACCCAGTTACGTTGTGACGTTTGGTACACCCAAAGCACCCCTACGGTATCCGGGAGTTACACGATCTCATGGTCTAAGGAAAAGATACTTGACATTGGAAAACTCTAGCAAACGAACTATACGATCTTATGCTATGTTTAGGATTGGGTCTTGTCCATCACATCATTCTCCTAATGATGTGATCCCGTTATAAATGACATCCAATGTCCATAGTTAGGAAACCATTACTATCTGTTGATCAACGAGCTAGTCAACTAGAGGCTTACTAGGGACATGTTGGTGTCTATTATTCACACATGTATTACGATTTCCGGATAACACAATTATAGCATGAATAAAGACAATTATCATGAACAAGGAAATATAATAATAATCCTTTTATTATTGCCTCTAGGGCATATTTCCAACAGTCTCCCACTTGCACTAGAGTCAATAATCTAGTTACATTGTGATGAATCGAACACCCATGGAATTCTGGTGCTGATCATGTTTTGCTCTAGGGAGAGGTTTAGTCAACGGATCTGCTACATTCAAGTCCGTATGTACTTTACAAATATCTATGTCTCCATTTTGAACATTTTCACGAATGGAGTTGAAGCGACGCTTGATGTGCCTGGTCTTCTTGTGAAACCTGGGCTCCTTGGCAAGTGCAATAGCTCCAGTGTTGTCACAGAAGATTTTGATTGGCCCCGACGCATTGGGTATGACTCCTAGGTCGGTGATGAACTCCTTCACCCAAATTGCTTCATGTGCTGCCTCCGAGGCTGCCATGTACTCCGCTTCACATGTAGATCCCGCCACGACGCTCTGCTTGCAACTGCACCAGCTTACCGCCCCACCATTCAAAATATACACGTATCCGGTTTGTGACTTCGAGTCATCCAGATCTGTGTCGAAGCTAGCGTCGACGTAACCCTTTACGACGAGCTCTTCGTCACCTCCATAGACGAGAAACATTTCCTTAGTCCTTTTTAGGTACTTCAGGATATTCTTGACCGCTGTCCAGTGTTCCTTGTTGGGATTATTTTGGTACCTTCCTACCAAACTTACGGCAAGGTTTAGATCAGGTCTGGTACACAGCATGGCATACATAATAGACCCTATGGCTGAGGCATAGGGGATGACACTCATCTCTTCTATATCCTCTGCCGTGGTCGGACATTGAGCTGAGCTCAATTTCACACCTTGTAACACAGGCAAGAACCCCTTCTTAGACTGATCCATATTGAATTTCTTCAATATCTTATCAAGGTATGTGCTTTGTGAAAGACCTATGAGGCGTCTTGATCTATCTCTATAGATCTTGATGCCTAATATATATGCAGCTTCTCCAAGGTCCTTCATTGAAAAACTCTTATTCAAGTAGGCCTTAATGCTGTCCAAGAGTTCTATATCATTTCCCATCAAAAGTATGTCATCTACATATAATATGAGAAATGCTACAGAGCTCCCACTCACTTTCTTGTAAACACAGGCTTCTCCATAAGTCTGCGTAAACCCAAACGCTTTGATCATCTCATCAAAGCGAATGTTCCAACTCTGAGATGCTTGCACCAGCCCATAAATCGAGCGTTGGAGCTTGCACACCTTGTCAGTATTCTTAGGATCGACAAAACCTTCCGGCTGCATCATATACAATTCTTCCTTAAGGAAACCGTTAAGGAATGCCGTTTTGATGTCCATTTGCCATATTTCATAATCATAGAATGCGGCAATTGCTAACATGATTCGGACGGACTTTAGCTTCGCTACCGGTGAGAAAGTCTCATCGTAGTCAACCCCTTGAACTTGTCGATAACCCTTAGCGACAAGCCGAGCTTTATAGATGGTCACATTACCATCCGCGTCTGTCTTCTTCTTAAAGATCCATTTATTTTCTATGGCTCGCCGCTCAACAGGCAAGTCAGTCAAAGTCCATACTTCGTTTTCATACATGGATCCTATCTCGGATTTCATGGCTTCTAGCCGTTTGTCGGAATCCGGGCCCGCCATCGCTTCTTCATAGTTCGAAGGTTCACCGTTGTCTAACAACATGATTTCCAAGACAGGGTTGTCGTACCACTCTGGTGCGGAACGTGTCCTTGTGGACCTTCGAATTTCAGTACGAGCTTGTTCAGAAGTATCTTGATCATCATCATTAACTTCCTCTCTAGTCGGTGCAGGCACCTCAGGAACATTTTCTTGAGCTGCGCCATTTTCCGGTTCAAGAGGTAATACTTCATCAAGTTCTACTTTCCTCCCACTTCCTTCTTTCGAGAGAAACTCCTTCTCTAGAAAGGATCCATTCTTGGCAACAAAGATCTTGCCTTCGGATCTGAGGTAGAAGGTATACCCAATAGTTTCTTTAGGGTATCCTATGAAGATGCATTTTTCTGACTTGGGTTCGAGCTTTTCAGGTTGAAGTTTCTTGACATAAGCATCGCATCCCCAAACTTTAAGAAACGACAGCTTAGGTTTCTTCCCAAACCATAATTCATACGGTGTCGTCTCAACGAATTTCGACGGAGCCCTATTTAAAGTGAATGCGGCAGTCTCTAAAGCATAGCCCCCAAAAGATAGCGGTAAATCTGTAAGAGACATCATAGATCGCACCATATCTAATAGAGTGCGATTACGACGTTCGGACACACCATTATGCTGAGGTGTTCCAGGCGGCGTGAGTTGTGAAACTAATCCACATTTTCTTAAGTGTGTGCCAAACTCATGACTCAAGTATTCTCCTCCACGATCTGATCGCAGGAACTTGATTTTCCTGTCACGTTGATTCTCAACCTCACTCTGAAATTCCTTGAACTTTTCAAAGGTCTCAGACTTGTGTTTCATTAAATAGATATACCCATATCTACTCAAGTCATCAGTGAGGGTGAGAACATAACGATAGCCACCGCGAGCCTCAACACTCATTGGACCGCACACATCAGTATGTATGATTTCCAATAAGTTGGTTGCTCGCTCCATTGTTCCTGAGAATGGAGTCTTGGTCATTTTACCCATGAGGCATGGTTCGCACGTGTCAAATGATTCGTAATCAAGAGACTCTAAAGGTCCATCAGCATGGAGCTTCTTCATGCGTTTAACACCTATGTGACCAAGGCGGTAGTGCCACAACTATGTGGGACTATCATTATCAATCTTACATCTTTTGGTACTCACACTATGAACATGTGTAGCATTACGCTCGAGATTCATTAAGAATAAACCATTCACCATCGGAGCATGACCATAAAACATATCTCTCATATAAATAGAACAACCATTATTCTCGGATTTAAATGAGTAGCCATCTCGAATTAAATGAGATCCTGATACAATGTTCATGCTCAAACTTGGCACTAAATAACAATTATTGAGGTTCAAAACTAATCCCATAGGTAAATGTAGAGGTAGCGTGCCGACGGCGATCACATTGACCTTGGAACCATTCCCGACGCGCATCGTCACCTCGTCCTTTGCCAGTCTCCGCTTATTCCGCAGCTCCTGCTTTGAGTTACAAATGTGAGCAACTGCACCGGTATCAAATACCCAGGAGCTACTACGAGTACTGGTAAGGTACACATCAATTACATGTATATCACATATGCCTTTTGTTTTGCCGGCCTTCTTGTCTGCTAAGTATTTGGGGCAGTTCCATTTCCAGTGACCACTTCCCTTGCAATAAAAGCACTCAGTCTCAGGCTTGGGTCCATTCTTTGGCTTCTTCCCGGCAGCTTGCTTGCCGGGCGCGGCAACTCCCTTGCCATCCTTCTTGAAGTTCTTTTTACCATTGCCCTTCTTGAACTTAGTGGTTTTATTCACCATCAACACTTGATGTTCCTTTTTGACTTCTACCTCTACTGATTTCAGCATTGCAAATAATTCGGGAATGGTCTTTTCCATCCCCTGCATATTGAAGTTCATCACAAAGCTCTTGTAGCTTGGTGGAAGCGACTGAAGAATTCTGTCAATGACTGCATCATCCGGGAGATTAACTCCCAGCTGAGTCAAGCGGTTATGTAACCCAGACATTGTGAGTATGTGCTCACTGACAGAACTATTTTCCTCCATCTTACAGCTGAAGAATTTGTCGGAGACTTCATATCTCTCGACCCGGGCATGAGCTTGAAAACCATTTTCAGCTCTTCGAACATCTCGTATGCTCCGTGTCTCTCAAAACGTTTTTGGAGCCCCGGTTCTAAGCTGTAAAGCATGCCGCACTGAACGAGGGAGTAATCATCAGCACGTGTCTGCCAAGCGTTCATAACATCTTGGTTCTGTGGGACGGGTGCGTCACCTAGCGGTGCTTGTAGGACATAATCTTTCTTGGCAGCTATGAGGATGATCCTCAGGTTCTGGACCCAGTCCGTATAGTTGCTGGCATCGTCTTTCAGCTTGGTTTTCTCTAGGAACGCGTTGAAGTTGAGGACAACGTTGGCCATTAGATACCCCTGAGCTAGCTGGTTAAGCTATACAACAACCTGGAGAATTGGAAGATAAAAGCTTGCCTGACTTAGTTCGTCCCAAAGGGATATTCTTGTGTAGTGTGTGTTGAAGAAGATGATATCTTCATCGATTGGTCCCGATGATCAGTTGCTGGACCTATTGTCTTATCAATCCTTTGATTTGAGTATGGGCTATCGTCAAATCAAATCAGTACCAACGATGCTCGTAATGTTGTCTTATTCGTGGTTGATCCCTCGAGCATACACCATTACATCTCTGGTCTGACCAATGCTATCACCGTGTTCACTTAACTATGGAATTCCTTTTAAAAGGAAACCCGGATGAATTGTTGTTGAGCCCATTGACAACATCCTTCTCTCCTCCATGATTTTGTTGAACATTAAGCTAGTGTTGGAAACTTTTGAAAGCATTTTCTTCATGCTAGCTCATGAAGTATTTGTTTGATGGAAGAAGTGACTTCCTCTAATTCATGTGCATTTGGTGTAAGTTGCCGTCATGAATTCGAGGAAGATTGTTTTGTTTCCTTTGGAATCATCGCAAGTCAGTCATGCATGTGCGAAGTATTCTATGGTCTGATAGACTGATCATCTTCATTCCATATGCATCCCTAGCACACCAAGCCACTAACTGATTTGTTCTAGGAGAAAGAGTTCTTTTTAAGAGCTAAATCGGGCTTAATCAAGAACTTTGATATCCTCGATGATGGTTCCCAACCAGAACTCGGTAGTGTTTATTATAAGACTACCATGTGATCGTGCTTGTCTGGGACAACATGTTCACATGTTTGTAGCGGAACCAGCTCATGTTTTGGAGCTTGCTATCGTAGTTCATTTCCCGAGAATCTCGCAACGTCATCTCGTCGATTTGTGTTGCAAACCTTCATTTTCCTTCCTAGACTCGATGAGTCTGGAATATCCTGACACCAACCAGATCTGAATCTCAGGCAGATATGATGGTTGGAACATTTCCCAAGAACTATAATATTGGTCCCTCGATAACCGGTAAAGTGGATGTCGTGGCCAGCACCACCCAGCCGAAAGACCTATTATTGTAGTATCTTGATTGAAGAAGTTGGCCACCTCCCCATAAGGATTTCGTAGGATTTACCTCCGTAACTGTTCCTTATGGATTCTATTGCTCCCGAAGTCCGACCTTTTACTTGATGTTCTAGATACCAGACCATTTCTATGAATGGGTTACACTAGCACATCAAGGAGAACATTAGAAGCGGAGTGCTAGATGTCTCTCGGTCGATCATCCAGATTTTATTTCCTTGGCCCCGCCAAGGGTGAAATCTGAGAAGGTGTTATCTTCATTTGCATCTGCATCCTCCATCACCATTCATCATGGTAGTAAGTTGTGTTACCGGACCCTTGACACGGATGTTGGTAAAACCTTGATGATTATGGAATGCTCAAGTTCTTGAGAGCACGCACAAGCGCTAGGTGTTATCATCGGCACTAACTGGGTTTGCTCTCAGTTTCCTCGGCAATGCTATGACCTTCTCAAACAGTGAATTCACTCTCTGTTGTTGGGTTCTTCCCCAGTTACCAGAATCATTCCCAGCATTTGCATTTTGTTCCTAGCTTGCACCGCCAATGTGCCATTCTACCATGGGTCTCCTCCATTTCCGGTGATAAGCAAAATCATCCATTACGTTGTCTTCAACAAGGTAATCCACATCATCCAAGTCCGAGTATGCCATTCTACCGACCCCCTCCAAACGATCGCTCGAGAATTGCCTTAGGCTGGCTTAAAGAGTTTCAATGATCTCTGAATCAAAAGTAATTCTTTTTGCCACTTAAGGGGATATCTCTACGAGTCACCTTCCCTAAGGTGTATCGTTATGGTATCATGGCAACTCAACTCCTCGCTACGTTGACAATCGATTACCACCTTCTTAGGTGTGGAATTGTTGTCTACCTAGTGAACCCTCGTCATCTGTCCCACTCCATCCCTCTAGAAGTGTGTATCTCGTGTCTCAGCTCGAGAGAGGTTGCTATGTCTCATTCCGTGAGTTAATCCTGAGTTGTTCGATCTTCGAAAAGATCAGTCCTTCTAGAGTCCCCTTCCCCTCTCGTTGTTATGTTAGTTGGAGTTCTCAGAGCAAGACTTCAAGACAATGATGGTGATCGAATCAACGTTCAACTGAAGTGCAACCTGGATCGTGAAGATTGTACTAGTTGCGTTCCCCTTCACCTTACCCTACGCTCGAATCTCGAGATGAGATTCTTGTTTAGTGGGGGTGAGTTGTCACATCCCTAGCTTTACCCTGGCCTTGGACTAGCTTGGTTGCTGCATCATGTTTAAATTCAAATAAAATTTGAATTGAGGAATTTTCAAAGCCTCAGAATCCCTTAAAAAAATGATCAAGATAAAAATTGCTTCAAATAAGTCCAAGAAAATGTTCTTGTTATCCTCTGGAAATATTGGCAAGAGGTAAAATCCAAACCAATATTTTCAGTATCTCAGAAACATTTATTTTTGGGTATTTGAATTAAATCAATAGCTATTTGAATTGGACTTATATCTACTGTTAAATAAATATAGGTCCAATAATTCTGAAATATTTTTGTGGAGCATTGTTTTAATTCTTTTAGCTCCTAAAAATATTGTCAGAAGCAAAATAAATTGAATTGGTTTCAAAACCAAATTCAAAACAAACCTGCAAAATAGAAAACAGAAGTAAAATAGAAATAAAAACCAGAGAGAGAAAGACCCGTACCTGGCGCTCACCTCAGCCACCCGGCCCAACTCCAGCTGGCGGCCCAGCCCGCCACCGCTACCCCCCCCTGTCGTCTTCTTCCCTCGCCAGAAGGACGCGGGCATGCGCCGACGCGCGCACGGCCCCGCACGCCACCTCCTGCTTCCCCCCCCGGCCTCCTAGCGACGCCACGACGACGCCCCGTGTCCCCTCGCTCCTCTTTCTCACTCGCTGCACCCTCTCTCCCTCCCCTGACTCTCTTCCCCGAGCCACCCGAGAGTCGCCGTCGCCGCCGCTCGCCATAGCCACGGCCACCGACCACCACTCGCCTCGCCGACCAATCTAGAAGGACCGCAGCGTCGTCCTCGTCACCTATGCAGAGCCAAGCTACGCCGGACGCACTGCATCACCGCCTTCTTCATCGTCTTCAAGCTCCGGCCCCGAGATCGCCGGTGACCCCGCGCTCGCCTCGCAGCCTCCCCGAGCCCACTGACCACCCCTGCGGACTCGACGTGAGCTCCTCTTCGTTTCCCCTCCGTATTTTCGCTCAATTTCGTGCTGTATCCATCGTCTCCGCCGAGCCCGAGAGCCCATTGCCGCCGGCCACGAGGTCGCCGTGGCTAGAGCTCACGCGCGTCACGTCCAAGCACACCACCATGCTCAGCACCACGCCAGGATCCCAAAACCCTAGTCTATCGCTCCTGTGGCGCACCGTAGCCACCGCACGCGCCTCACCCGAACTCCGGCCGCCGCCGTCGTCATGATTGCCGTCGCCTCCGGCCACCCTAGCTCCTTCCGTTGGCCCTGTTAGATGCGCGCGGGCCTGGGCATCCCGTAGAGCCCCTCCGCCGCTCTTTTGGTCATCGGAGGGCGAATCCCGACGCTCTCCGCCGTCCCTGGCCTCGCCGGCGACGAGCCTCGGGTCAACTCCGGCGAGTTTGACCCGGGCTTGACCCCCTCTCTCTCACTGACCTGCGGGCCCCGCCCGGCTAATTAGGTTAGGTTAGTTTAACTAAGCTAGGTTAGTTTAGTTAGACGCTGACACTCGGGACCCACCGGTCAGGGGTTGACCGAACCGTGCCACGTTGACCTGCTGACGTCATCATGACGTCAGTATGACGCAATAATGCTTTCTGGATTTATTTATATTCAGAAAATACCACAAACTTCAAAAATTCATAGAAAATTAACCGTAACTCCAAATTAAATAAATTATATATGAAAAATTATCAGAAAAATTCAAGGAATCCATCTGTACCATTTTCATGCATGTTAGAACAACTTATAGCTGCTGTTTAGCACAAATCAATTAAATGGCATTTGAATAATCACATATGGAGTTTAAATTTGAATCTTGTATTCAAACCAACTTCATTTAATCTGTTGCTAGTTGCATTAGCTCAAAACACATTCATTTTGCCATGTCATGATCATGCATCATATTGTGCATCGCATTGATTGTGTTCCCTTCTATGTTGCCGGTAATTGTCCCCTCTCGATAGACGTGATACCGATGATGTGATCGTTGACACTGATGAAGACTCAATGCTATCTTCAGAAGTGCCAGGCAAGCAGAACCCCCTTGTTCATTCCGATACAATCCCACTCTCTCGCTCCTGCTCTCTTTTACTGCATTAGGACAACATCGATTCATCTGTTACTTGCTGCGGTAGCTGAACCCCTTTATCCTCTGCATGACCTGTCATTCCACAGTAATTAGATGAAACCCACTAGCATGAGTAGGAGTTGTTTGAGCCCTGATGTGCCTACTCATTCATGCTTGTTTGTCATGCCTGCTACTGCTTAGAGTTGAGTCAGGTTTGATTCATCCGGGATGAATCAGAGGTGTGTGAACATGTCCTACGGTGTGTGAGCTAAGCGTGTGAACACGATTTGGTAAAGGTAGCGGTGAGAGGCCATGTAGGAGTACATGGTGGGTTGTCTCATTGCAGCCGTCCTCAGGAACTGAGTTCTGTGTTTGTGATCCATGATTCAGCTACTACCACGCATTGGGCCCGAAACCAATGGACCCTCTCGGCTTCTTGATCACCCTTGTCCTCTGTCCAGGAGTTGCAAGTAGTTTCTGGTGTTTGTAGTATGCTGGAGGCCGTGCGCAGCGCTGACCGTAGGGGTGGGCTGTGATGCGGTAGGCACGTGGCCGGGTAAACCGGGCGCCCGTTTGGTGTCACGGAACCCTGTTCACATCGTTTGGGGATGTGAGCGAAACTCCGTCCGGATCTCCTCATGGATGGAACCCGAATAGGCGATAAACCTGGACTAGAGACTTGAGTGTTTAGGTAGGCCGTGGCCGACACCCACGTTGGGCTTCCGCTTGAAGGTTGCCGAGTACATGTCGTGTAAACGGCGGTAAGTGGTGAGAGCGTGTGTGAAGAAGTACACCCCTGCAGGGTTAATATGATCTATTCGAATAGCCGTGTCCGCGGAAAAGGACTTCTGGGTTGCTTATATCAGTTCATAGACAAGTGAAAGTGGATACTCTAAAATACGCAAGATAAGCGTGAGTGCTATGGATGGCGTTCTCGTAGGGAGACGGGAGCGGATCCATAGTGGTGTATTGATATGGTGAATATGTGGACTCGTGTGCGCCACCTCAAAAGAGTCGCTTGCAGTCGTAGTTTAGGATAGCCACCGAGTCAAAGCTGGCTTGCTGCAGTTAAACCCCACCATCCTTTTGTTGATAATGATGCATATGTAGTTAGTTCTGATGTAAGTCTTGCTGGGTACATTTGTACTCACGTTTGCCTATTTTATGTTTTTGCAGAGAGACTTCGGTCTCACTAGTAGTTCCGCGTGGACTTCGACGTTTAGCTTGTTACCTCAGCTACGATCTTGTGCCCCCGGCAGGATCTGGTAGATAGTCAGGCTTCTCAGCCTTTTTCATTTATAGATGTCTGTACCCAGACATGATAGCTTCCGCTTGTGCTTTGACTTGTATGCTCTGAGTGTTGGGTCATGAGACCCATGTTTGTAATATCTCGCTCCTCGGAGCCTAATGAATAATTGCTTGAGTCTTAGAGTCATGTTGTGATGCCATGTTGTATTTGCACATATCGAGCATATTGTGTGTATGTTATTGAAATGCTTGGTATGTGTGGGATCTGACCATCTAGTTGTTTATCTTTAGTAGCCTCTCTTACGGGGAAATGTCTCCTAGTGTTTCCACTGAGCCATGGTAGCTTGCTACTGCTCCGGAACACTTAGGCTGGCCGGCATATGTCCTTCTTTGTTCCTGTGTCTGTCCCTTCGGGGAAATGTCACACAATGAATACCGGAGTCCTGTTAGCCCGCTACAGCCCGGTTCACCGGAGTCCTGCTAGCCCAGTGCTACAGCCTGGATTCACTCGCTGATGACCGACACGTTCGATGCTGGGTCATGGATGCCTGTCCCTGTAAGTCTGTGCCACTTTGGGTTTACGACTAGTCATGTCAGCCCGGGCTCCTTATCATATGGATGCTAGCGACACTATCATATACGTGAGCCAAAAGGCACAAACGGTCCCGGGCAAAGGTAAGGCGACACCCGTGGGGATACCGTGCGTGAGGCCGCAAAGTGATATGAGGTGCTACAGGCTAGATCGATGTGACATCGAGTCGGGGTCCTGACAGCGTTGGTATCAGAGCTTGACTGCCTGTAGGATTACCAAGCCAAACTGGTCGAAGTTGAGTCTAGAAATTCTTTAGTTATATAAGGGAATTGATTGTGGGATGGAACGTAAGGCTCTTTTTACTCCTTATACCTCATGGCCTTCTGATCTGAGTCATCATCTTCTCTTCTACGGGGATTAAGAACTAGGCTATCTCTTCTTTCTATCAGGATCACGTGTTACTAATCTGCAGACTTGTAGGATTGATGGTTCTAAGCTTGAGTTCAGTTTCTACTTCTGTATGTTAACTGTTGATCTCGAGACCTTGATATTGTGCTTCTGAGTGGTTATGCCACCATTTTTGTGAATGTCTCAAATCTTTTCTGAGCATTTACAGCCGTTATGCTGTCCGAGTCATTCCAGGTTTCTAAATAGTCTGATGCATTTGCAAAATCCTTTCCCTCTGGTTTCGATGTTCCTTTATGCCAGCTCAATCACACTAATTGTTGAGTTGAGGTATTCTATTGCCTTGACATTATGTTGGAGTTACTATTATGACCCTAGGTGTCTCAGGGGATCATCTAGTAGTCTAGCCATGATTTATGTTCCAGTGTGATGACTCTGGCCGTCATTATCGAAAGCATCCCGTGATGCCATTTAATAGTAGGTATTCTATCCCTGGGTTTTGAACCCGAGATTCACCCTACTTGCTTCATGTTGATAGTTTTGCTCGTTCCTTTAGGTTATTAGTAACCTTTGCATTAGTCCTCGATGTTCGTGGTATTCCTTTCTCCCAAATACTATGAACCGCTTATGGCAGATGTTCCTCGCTGATCGAAAGATCACAATCAGAGTGCTCTCGATGGGTTCTCGATTCTACACTGTGACTCTGCCAGTTCTACCTTTCTGCATGGGTTATCCGGAAGAAATATGTGGAATTCGTTCGACATGCTAAACCATGCACCCACAACTCAGAAAATCGTGTGTTCCTTGAGTTGTCCCTCTTTAGTTGTCTTCCGACCCTCGTCTATCAATTGATAGTCAAGATTATGTGTGCATTCGTTCATCGATGCCTATTACTCTTGTGGTCCGTCAAGCCATTCTATCGCGGAATGACTAGGAGAAACAAACTCCAGTACCTCTTCCATATCTAGGATTGGGTCAAAACAATTGTACTCCGCAGATCAAAATGCCAATCCAGCTTTTGCTCTGTTCTACCTTGGAGTATTACCATCTTTTATATCGGGATTGTTATAGGAATTGCACACCATCCTATGAACTCTTGGTACAGTGATACTTCTTGCCATCATTGTTCATTCCTCGGTTCCTGTGTTATTGTAACCGGAATGTCGACAAGTGAATCGTGATGTGTGAAATCAATACTCCCAGCAACCTCGTTGCTTGGTAGTTAAGGGACAATAATTTCATTCTTAGCGTGTTGGTTTTTGAATCATCCTTCTAAGACTGATCGTGCTACCTAGTCCTTATTTCGGTGCACCCTTCGATTGATGAGTTAGGATCTTGTCAAGTCCCCACTCATTTGATCATATCGTCTTGCCCTCAAAAGCGAGATTGTTCTCGAGCTTAGTAACATATCGGTGGTTCGTGATTTTCCGAATATCTTCTCGAAAGTATCACCAGGCTGTCACCTGACTGTTATGTTGAGCTCGTGATCAAGTTGGTTTCTTGCGAACCACCTTCTCTCCAAGAATCGGTGTTAGATACCCCTGAGCTAGCTGGTTAAGCTATACAACAACCTGGAGAATTGGAAGATAAAAGCTTGCCTGACTTAGTTCGTCCCAAAGGGATATTCTTGTGTAGTGTGTGTTGAAGAAGATGATATCTTCATCGATTGGTCCCGATGATCAGTTGCTGGACCTATTGTCTTATCAATCCTTTGATTTGAGTATGGGCTATCGTCAAATCAAATCAGTACCAACGATGCTCGTAATGTTGTCTTATTCGTGGTTGATCCCTCGAGCATACACCATTACATCTCTGGTCTGACCAATGCTATCACCGTGTTCACTTAACTATGGAATTCCTTTTAAAAGGAAACCCGGATGAATTGTTGTTGAGCCCATTGACAACATCCTTCTCTCCTCCATGATTTTGTTGAACATTAAGCTAGTGTTGGAAACTTTTGAAAGCATTTTCTTCATGCTAGCTCATGAAGTATTTGTTTGATGGAAGAAGTGACTTCCTCTAATTCATGTGCATTTGGTGTAAGTTGCCGTCATGAATTCGAGGAAGATTGTTTTGTTTCCTTTGGAATCATCGCAAGTCAGTCATGCATGTGCGAAGTATTCTATGGTCTGATAGACTGATCATCTTCATTCCATATGCATCCCTAGCACACCAAGCCACTAACTGATTTGTTCTAGGAGAAAGAGTTCTTTTTAAGAGCTAAATCGGGCTTAATCAAGAACTTTGATATCCTCGATGATGGTTCCCAACCAGAACTCGGTAGTGTTTATTATAAGACTACCATGTGATCGTGCTTGTCTGGGACAACATGTTCACATGTTTGTAGCGGAACCAGCTCATGTTTTGGAGCTTGCTATCGTAGTTCATTTCCCGAGAATCTCGCAACGTCATCTCGTCGATTTGTGTTGCAAACCTTCATTTTCCTTCCTAGACTCGATGAGTCTGGAATATCCTGACACCAACCAGATCTGAATCTCAGGCAGATATGATGGTTGGAACATTTCCCAAGAACTATAATATTGGTCCCTCGATAACCGGTAAAGTGGATGTCGTGGCCAGCACCACCCAGCCGAAAGACCTATTATTGTAGTATCTTGATTGAAGAAGTTGGCCACCTCCCCATAAGGATTTCGTAGGATTTACCTCCGTAACTGTTCCTTATGGATTCTATTGCTCCCGAAGTCCGACCTTTTACTTGATGTTCTAGATACCAGACCATTTCTATGAATGGGTTACACTAGCACATCAAGGAGAACATTAGAAGCGGAGTGCTAGATGTCTCTCGGTCGATCATCCAGATTTTATTTCCTTGGCCCCGCCAAGGGTGAAATCTGAGAAGGTGTTATCTTCATTTGCATCTGCATCCTCCATCACCATTCATCATGGTAGTAAGTTGTGTTACCGGACCCTTGACACGGATGTTGGTAAAACCTTGATGATTATGGAATGCTCAAGTTCTTGAGAGCACGCACAAGCGCTAGGTGTTATCATCGGCACTAACTGGGTTTGCTCTCAGTTTCCTCGGCAATGCTATGACCTTCTCAAACAGTGAATTCACTCTCTGTTGTTGGGTTCTTCCCCAGTTACCAGAATCATTCCCAGCATTTGCATTTTGTTCCTAGCTTGCACCGCCAATGTGCCATTCTACCATGGGTCTCCTCCATTTCCGGTGATAAGCAAAATCATCCATTACGTTGTCTTCAACAAGGTAATCCACATCATCCAAGTCCGAGTATGCCATTCTACCGACCCCCTCCAAACGATCGCTCGAGAATTGCCTTAGGCTGGCTTAAAGAGTTTCAATGATCTCTGAATCAAAAGTAATTCTTTTTGCCACTTAAGGGGATATCTCTACGAGTCACCTTCCCTAAGGTGTATCGTTATGGTATCATGGCAACTCAACTCCTCGCTACGTTGACAATCGATTACCACCTTCTTAGGTGTGGAATTGTTGTCTACCTAGTGAACCCTCGTCATCTGTCCCACTCCATCCCTCTAGAAGTGTGTATCTCGTGTCTCAGCTCGAGAGAGGTTGCTATGTCTCATTCCGTGAGTTAATCCTGAGTTGTTCGATCTTCGAAAAGATCAGTCCTTCTAGAGTCCCCTTCCCCTCTCGTTGTTATGTTAGTTGGAGTTCTCAGAGCAAGACTTCAAGACAATGATGGTGATCGAATCAACGTTCAACTGAAGTGCAACCTGGATCGTGAAGATTGTACTAGTTGCGTTCCCCTTCACCTTACCCTACGCTCGAATCTCGAGACGAGATTCTTGTTTAGTGGGGGTGAGTTGTCACATCCCTAGCTTTACCCTGGCCTTGGACTAGCTTGGTTGCTGCATCATGTTTAAATTCAAATAAAATTTGAATTGAGGAATTTTCAAAGCCTCATAATCCCTTAAAAAAATGATCAAGATAAAAATTGCTTCAAATAAGTCCAAGAAAATGTTCTTGTTATCCTCTGGAAATATTGGCAAGAGGTAAAATCCAAACCAATATTTTCAGTATCTCAGAAACATTTATTTTTGGGTATTTGAATTAAATCAATAGCTATTTGAATTGGACTTATATCTACTGTTAAATAAATATAGGTCCAATAATTCTGAAATATTTTTGTGGAGCATTGTTTTAATTCTTTTAGCTCCTAAAAATATTGTCAGAAGCAAAATAAATTGAATTGGTTTCAAAACCAAATTCAAAACAAACCTGCAAAATAGAAAACAGAAGTAAAATAGAAATAAAAACTAGAGAGAGAAAGACCCGTACCTGGCGCTCACCTCAGCCACCCGGCCCAACTCCAGCTGGCGGCCCAGCCCGCCACCGCTACCCCCCCTGTCGTCTTCTTCCCTCGCCAGAAGGACGCGGGCACGCGCCGACGCGCGCACGGCCCCGCACGCCACCTCCTACTTCCCCCCCGGCCTCCTAGCGACGCCACGACGACGCCCCGTGTCCCCTCGCTCCTCTTTCTCACTCGCTGCACCCTCTCTCCCTCCCCTGACTCTCTTCCCCGAGCCACCCGAGAGTCGCCGTCGCCGCCGCTCGCCATAGCCACGGCCACCGACCACCACTCGCCTCGCCGACCAATCCAGAAGGACCGCAGCGTCGTCCTCGTCACCTATGCAGAGCCAAGCTACGCCGGACGCACTGCATCACCGCCTTCTTCATCGTCTTCAAGCTCCGGCCCCGAGATCGCCGGCGACCCCGCGCTCGCCTCGCAGCCTCCCCGAGCCCACTAACCACCCCTGCGGACTCGACGTGAGCTCCTCTTCGTTTCCCCTCCGTATTTTCGCTCAATTTCGTGCCGTATCCATCGTCTCCGCCGAGCCCGAGAGCCCATTGCCGCCGGCCACGAGGTCGCCGTGGCTAGAGCTCACGCGCGTCACGTCCAAGCACACCACCATGCTCAGCACCACGCCAGGATCCCAAAACCCTAGTCTATCGCTCCTGTGGCGCACCGTAGCCACCGCCCGTGCCTCACCCGAACTCCGGCCGCCGCCGTCGTCATGATTGCCGTCGCCTCCGGCCACCCTAGCTCCTTCCGTTGGCCCTGTTAGATGCGCGCGGGCCTGGGCATCCCGTAGAGCCCCTCCGCCGCTCTTTTGGTCATCGGAGGGCGAATCCCGACGCTCTCCGCCGTCCCTGGCCTCGCCGGCGACGAGCCTCGGGTCAACTCCGGCGAGTTTGACCCGGGCTTGACCCCCTCTCTCTCACTGACCTGCGGGCCCCGCCCGGCTAATTAGGTTAGGTTAGTTTAACTAAGCTAGGTTAGTTTAGTTAGACGCTGACACTCGGGATCCACCGGTCAGGGGTTGACCGAACCGTGCCACGTTGACCTGCTGACGTCATCATGACGTCAGTATGACGCAATAATGCTTTCTGGATTTATTTATATTCAGAAAATACCACAAACTTCAAAAATTCATAGAAAATTAACCGTAACTCCAAATTAAATAAATTATATATGAAAAATTATCAGAAAAATTCAAGGAATCCATCTGTACCATTTTCATGCATGTTAGAACAACTTATAGCTGCTGTTTAGCACAAATCAATTAAATGGCATTTGAATAATCACATATGGAGTTTAAATTTGAATCTTGTATTCAAACCAACTTCATTTAATCTGTTGCTAGTTGCATTAGCTCAAAACACATTCATTTTGCCATGTCATGATCATGCATCATATTGTGCATCGCATTGATTGTGTTCCCTTCTATGTTGCCGGTAATTGTCCCCTCTCGATAGACGTGATACCGATGATGTGATCGTTGACACTGATGAAGACTCAATGCTATCTTCAGAAGTGCCAGGCAAGCAGAACCCCCTTGTTCATTCCGATACAATCCCACTCTCTCGCTCCTGCTCTCTTTTACTGCATTAGGACAACATCGATTCATCTGTTACTTGCTGCGGTAGCTGAACCCCTTTATCCTCTGCATGACCTGTCATTCCACAGTAATTAGATGAAACCCACTAGCATGAGTAGGAGTTGTTTGAGCCCTGATGTGCCTACTCATTCATGCTTGTTTGTCATGCCTGCTACTGCTTAGAGTTGAGTCAGGTCTGATTCATCCGGGATGAATCAGAGGTGTGTGAACATGTCCTACGGTGTGCGAGCTAAGCGTGTGAACACGATTTGGTAAAGGTAGCGGTGAGAGGCCATGTAGGAGTACATGGTGGGTTGTCTCATTGCAGCCGTCCTCAGGAACTGAGTTCTGTGTTTGTGATCCATGATTCAGCTACTACCACGCATTGGGCCCGAAACCAATGGACCCTCTCGGCTTCTTGATCACCCTTGTCCTCTGTCCAGGAGTTGCAAGTAGTTTCTGGTGTTTGTAGTATGCTGGAGGCCGTGCGCAGCGCTGACCGTAGGGGTGGGCTGTGATGCGGTAGGCACGTGGCCGGGTAAACCGGGCGCCCGTTTGGTGTCTCGGAACCCTGTTCACATCGTTTGGGGCTGTGAGCGAAACTCCGGCCGGATCTCCTCATGGATGGAACCCGAATAGGCGATAAACCTGGACTAGAGACTTGAGTGTTTAGGTAGGCCGTGGCCGACACCCACGTTGGGCTTCCGCTTGAAGGTTGCCGAGTACATGTCGTGTAAACGGCGGTAAGTGGTGAGAGCGTGTGTGAAGAAGTACACCCCTGCAGGGTTAATATGATCTATTCGAATAGCCGTGTCCGCGGAAAAGGACTTCTGGGTTGCTTATATCAGTTCATAGACAAGTGAAAGTGGATACTCTAAAATACGCAAGATAAGCGTGAGTGCTATGGATGGCGTTCTCGTAGGGAGACGGGAGCGGATCCATAGTGGTGTATTGATATGGTGAATATGTGGACTCGTGTGCGCCACCTCAAAATAGTCGCTTGCAGTCGTAGTTTAGGATAGCCACCGAGTCAAAGCTGGCTTGCTGCAGTTAAACCCCACCATCCTTTTGTTGATAATGATGCATATGTAGTTAGTTCTGATGTAAGTCTTGCTGGGTACATTTGTACTCACGTTTGCCTATTTTATGTTTTTGCAGAGAGACTTCGGTCTCACTAGTAGTTCCGCGTGGACTTCGACGTTTAGCTTGTTACCTCAGCTACGATCTTGTGCCCCCGGCAGGATCTGGTAGATAGTCAGGCTTCTCAGCCTTTTTCATTTATAGATGTCTGTACCCAGACATGATAGCTTCCGCTTGTGCTTTGACTTGTATGCTCTGAGTGTTGGGTCATGAGACCCATGTTTGTAATATCTCGCTCCTCGGAGCCTAATGAATAATTGCTTGAGTCTTAGAGTCATGTTGTGATGCCATGTTGTATTTGCACATATCGAGCATATTGTGTGTATGTTATTGAAATGCTTGGTATGTGTGGGATCTGACCATCTAGTTGTTTATCTTTAGTAGCCTCTCTTACGGGGAAATGTCTCCTAGTGTTTCCACTGAGCCATGGTAGCTTGCTACTGCTCCGGAACACTTAGGCTGGCCGGCATATGTCCTTCTTCGTTCCTGTGTCTGTCCCTTCGGGGAAATGTCACGCGATGAATACCGGAGTCCTGTTAGCCCGCTACAGCCCGGTTCACCGGAGTCCTGCTAGCCCAGTGCTACAGCCTGGATTCACTCGCTGATGACCGACACGTTCGATGCTGGGTCATGGATGCCTGTCCCTGTAAGTCTGTGCCACTTTGGGTTTACGACTAGTCATGTCAGCCCGGGCTCCTTATCATATGGATGCTAGCGACACTATCATATACGTGAGCCAAAAGGCGCAAACGGTCCCGGGCAAAGGTAAGGCGACACCCGTGGGGATACCATGCGTGAGGCCGCAAAGTGATATGAGGTGCTACAGGCTAGATCGATGGGACATCGAGTCGGGGTCCTGACAGTCGACTCATAGGCGATGCTCAGCCAGCTCCCTGGGAACACCTGGCATATCAGAAGGCTTCCATGCAAAAATGTCCCAGTTCTCACGAAGGAACTAGATGAGCGCTTCTTCCTATTTGGAGTCGAGTGTTGTTGAGATATGAGTTGGAGCAGCGCTGCGATCAGTCGGGTGGATGTGAGCTGTCTTCGTTTCGCCAGACGACTGAAAAGCTGATTCTGTAGCGGGCTTCTTGGCTCGCAACAAATCACTCGGGTCTGCAGTCTTCTGGTATTCCTGCAGCTCCACCACTGCCATCTGAGCATCAGCGATCTTTGAACCTTTCTGAAAACACTCTTTTGCTTTCTTCCGATTGCCCGTAACAGTGATCACACCTTTGGGACCAGGCATCTTCAATTTGAGATACACATAACATGGTCGGGCCATGAAGCGTGCATAAGCCGGCCTGCCCAAAATAGCGTGATAGGCACTCTGGAAGTCTACAACTTCGGACGTCAACTTTTCTTTGCGGTAATTCTTGGAATCACCGAAAACCACATCAAGAGCAATCTGGCCGAGTGATTCAGCCTTCTTCCCAGGAATGACTCCATGGAAACTCATGTTGCTGGTACTGAGTCTAGACATCGGAATGCCCATCCCTTTCAGCATCTCAGCATATAGTATGTTCAAACCACTGCCACCATCCATCAAGACTTTGATCAGTCGAGTGCCTTCAACAACTGGGTCAACCACCAAAGCTTGCCTCCCAGGGGTGGCAATGTGCGTTGGGTGATCGGACCGGTCGAATGTGATGGCAGTCTGAGACCACTTCAAATAACTGGGTGTCACCGGAGCAACCATATTCACCTCTCGGTTGATAACTTTCAGTCGACTTTTGCTTTCAACATCGGCAAAAATCATCAGGGTGGAATTGACCTGGGGGTATCCATTGTCACTATCTTCCTTGTCCTCAAGTTTGTCCGACTCCTTTTCCTTATCTTTGGGCTGCTTGCCCTATAACTGCTGGATCAAGAGTCGGCACTGTCGAGTGGTATGTTTCGGGTAAATGAAATTACCCTCTTCATCTTTCTTGGTGTGGATGTGACATGGCAAATCCAACACATCATTTCCGTCCTGGTCTTTAACTTTATTGGGGTTCCAAGGTCCTTTGGGTTTCCCCTTAAACTTTTCTTGAGTTACGGCCAAGGCTTCCCCAGGAGCAGCTAACTCGGCTGTCCGCTTCTGTTTCCGATTGGAATTTCCTCCGATTTCTTGAGCGACTGACTTGAGCTTGCCACTCTTGAGTCGATCCTCATCTTCGCCATTAGCGTACTTGGTGGCAATCTCCATCATCCGATTCAGAGACATATCTTCGGTTCGACCGAATTTTAGATTCAGTTCTCTATACTTGACGCCTTCTTTGAAGGCATAGACTGCTTGGTGGTCGGGTACATTCTCTACCGTGTGATGTAACGTGATCCATCTCTGGATGTAATCCCTCAAAGTTTCATTCGGCTTCTGCACGCAAGACCGCAGTTCCGTCAGCCCTGCCGGTCACTTGCATGTTCCTTCAAATGTGGTGACAAACACTCGGGCGAGATCTTCCCAAGTGTAAATGCTGTTGGGTGCTAACTGATTCAGCCACACTCTGGCCGAGCCCTCCAACATGAGAGGTAGGTGCTTCATAGCCACTTCATCATTGCCGCCGCCAATCTGGACGGCCACTCGGTAATCTTCAAGCCAAGTATCGGGCTTGGACTCACCAGTAAACTTACTGACTCTAGTCGCCAACCTGAAGTTGGGAGGAATCACAGCGGCCCTGATGGATCTACTAAATCACTCTAGCCCCGAAACATGTACTTTGCTGCTGGTAGGTGCATCTCTGTCGTGACCTTCTCGGTGAGCTCTGTTCCTGTCGACCAAACCTTGAACGAGAATGGATCTCGCATCAAAGCCTGGTTCCCCGGGGTTGACTGGAATCCTTCGCCCAACACTATGAGGGCGCCTGTCATCTTGCTGTCGAGGCGCATACGACCCGCTCCTCGGGGGAGGGGTGGGCACTCGACGTCGATCATCACGATCGAATCGGTGATCGTACTGCTCACGGTTCCCGTACTGATTACGCCGGTCCCCACGTCCCTCACGCCTCGGGGCGATGCTGGGCTATGAGCCGACTGGACTGTGTCTGTAGCAACGGATCTACTATGAATCCTGTTCTGCGACTGAGAAACAGCGGAATTCTGGTCTCCTACTGCCTGAAGTAACGCTCTGATCTACAGCAAGCCTCTGCCAGCCTCCCACTGGGAAGGCTGAATCGACTCTGCTATACAGGCTGCAACTGCTAAATTCTGAATCGGAGTTCGATATACCTGCGGGGGCGGAAAGAGCTGACGTCGACTGGATTCTGGAACCCGTTGTCGCGCACGCTCGTCGAGTGCTCGCTGGAGGTTCTCCAGTCGAGCACGCTCGACCAAGTTTGCCAGGCGCGCGTCCTCCAAGGCACGAGCCTCGGGGGTTTCTCCAACGATAGGAGTGTGTAGTGCATCCATGTTCCGGCGACGAAGTTCTTCTCTCTGCAGCGACGTGAGAGGCTCGGGGAGATATTCCTCATGGGGACGCGACAGGTCGCCTCCACCTGTGCCTCCGTTGGTGCGGGGAAAACCGGGAGGACTGGGTGGTCCATCGACCATCAGAACCTCCGCCGCCGGATCACTGCTGTCGCACTCGGATGCGGTCTCTGCGGAGCCAGTCGACAGGTCAAACATGCCGTAGAGGGATTCGTCGGGCTCGATCGCCGCGACTTGAGGGGCAGCCGACTGGCGTGCCACCGCGTGTCTCACCCACCGCTGAAGTCTCGACCGTCCGGAGCGCTTGCGCCGGCAGGAAACAGGGAGGGAGGACAGTACAGGAGCCGACCGATAGTGGGTCAACGGTTGCCGCAAGAGGACGCCGCGGACGCATGCGCGAAAGTGCGTCGCCCCGCGGACAGGGAGTGCGTCCACGTCGAGTGGAGCCTCCTGAAGCCAAGCGGAGTCGTCGGCGATGAACGTGAGCGCGCCGAGACGGATCTCGCGGCCCTCCACCAAAACTCCGCCAGAAACCATGATGATTTGGATCGGAAAAGATCGCAACTCCTCCAACAAATCGCTAAAACACCTGCCCTAAGGTGGGCGCCAACTGTCGTGGTTCTAAGTCTGACAGTAATGTAGGGGGGTAGGTATGGAGAGGCAAGATCTTAGCTATGGAGAAGTTGTAAGCACACGAGGTTTACGAGTTTAGGCCCTTCTCGGAGGAAGTAATAGCCCTACGTCTCGGAGCCCGGAGGCGGTCGACTGGATTATGCGTGTATGAATTACAAGGGTGTGAACCCTTTACACTGAGGAGGGGGTGGCTTATATAGAGTCCGCCCGACCCCTGCGGCCCTCAGTTGTACAGGGTTTTAAATACATTAAGGTGAGGCGTAGGTAACGCCTCTAATAAAGTGCTATGATAACCATAAAAGCTACTTAATTACCGACCGTTAGCGTGCGGAGCGCCTTTAGGTCTCCTGGCCGTCGAGTGATTGGACCTTGGTCGAGTGATTGCTTCTTGGTCGAGTGTCTTCGAGTCTGTCGAGTGAAACACCTCCAAGTCGATTGAAAGGTGATTTCTTCTTGAGATGTCCTTGGGTAGGGTAGCAGGGACAGGTCCATGACCCTACCCTAGGTACATAGCTTCATCATGCACAAAACAGATTTTTTATCAGGATGCATAAAATGGATGCAAGCAGTGTGTCAATTGTACCTAATGATGTAGTTCGTATGAGAAAAATCGATATTTTCATACCTTGAAAAGTTTGCTTAAGGGTATGCTTGGTTTATGACTAATTTTGCCACAACTACAAAGTGTCGGCCACAACTACAAAAAATATGGCTAACAAAATGGTCACCACAAGTGTGGAAAGATTTGACAATAAATTGTGCCTATGACATGTGGACATATAACTACAAAAGTGTGGCGAGCCATAATTGTGACAATGAACCAAGCACATACGCAAGTTATTGTGATATGACTAAGGTTAGGCATGACAATCTTAGACTGGGAACCAAACATACCTTAAACATTTTGAAATACAAAGAAGTAGAATGTCACGACGTTTCTCCCCTTAGGTCTAACTACCCAAAGAGAGATGCTAGACACACAGAGAAGTTTTTACATACTTCACGGACCAACATAGGTGGCGTCTTCTAATTGAGACTAAGGAGAGACAAGGGCCCACCCCCCTGAAAATAGGGTGGGGGAAAGGCCAATTAGCATTAACCAATCCGTAAAACGCCCGTCACAGCTCCGTGCGTGTAGCATTATTGCTACCCAAACGTGCATAAAAGCAAATCATAGTAGTTTGGTTAAATAAACGTTGAAGTGTAATTTTCTTTCCTAATTAGCCTCTGTAAAAAAATCATGATTGAATTTTCTTTGAACTGCTGATTGAGTAATCATTAATTTTGAAACACTTACCCGCAAAACAAAAAAATTGAAACCCAGTTTTTCGTTGCACATAAGAGTACACCACAAGACATTGGCGTCATTCCCCTAAAAACGGAAACACTAGCGCCCACCCGTATGGCAACATTACAACTCGTCCACACGCCTAGATCACCGTATAGTTAAGTTTGCACGAATCTTGACACACCTAGGTAGTTTTCGCGTGCCACGTAGGATAAGGCCAGTGTGTGGGCGTTGGAGAGGCCGCCCACACGCCCCACAACACGCGGTTGTCAGCTGCGCTGTGTGGGCGAACTAGTTTCTGCCTACACAGCCGCCACCTAGTCCACACGCGTGTGGGCGAACTACTTTTCGCCCACATGACAGTCGTACGTTGTTGGATGACAACTCCAGTTGCGCGTACATGGCAACTAGGTAAACACACATGGCAACTATGATTTGTTTGTTAGACGGCAACTGCAGTTGCGCATACGTGGAAATTAGGTGAACATACATGGCAACTGTGATCAACCACATGTGGCAAGTAGGTAAACACACACGACAACTATTATTTTACCATATGTGGCAAGTAGTTAATCACACACGACAACTATGGTTTGATTACATGCGGCAACTACCATAATTTAGACATGACAACTATAGTTAACCAAAACAGAGAGAGTTGTCATGCTTTTACAATCATAGTTGCCATCCCGGATAACTACATTTGCTATCCCGGATGGCAACTAAATCGCCATCCCGTAGGTACCTATTATAGCTGCGCCAGGACATGTGGACATATTTTGTTTCGTGCCACACGTGCGAGGTGGGGATGGGTAGTACTTGTTGGGCGTGTGGCACGAAGTAGCTACGCACACACGTGTGGGTAATTCTACTGTTCGTCCACACATAACCCGTGTGAGCTGCCCCCTGCTCATGTCACACACGATATGTGGGCAAATACCTATTATGCCACAAGGGACTGAGGCCTTTTCAGTTTGAGGAAGCATGGACGAGACATGAGGAATATGATGCCATGGTGCAGGAAGTGTGGGAAGCAGTGGGTTCAGGTGAACACTCCTTGACGGTGATTTGGAACAGATTTAGTGTCATGACAGGAAACATACAGCGATGGGCGAGGGAGGTCTTTGGCTCCATTCGACACCAAATTTCACATCTAAAAAGTCAGCTGTTGGATGCACGAACAAGAGATGTGGGTACCGGTACCTCACTGGAGGTCCGAGAGATAGAGGAGCAACTCCGAGAGATATATACAAGGGAAGAAATCCTGTACAAGCAAAGATCTAGAGTTGACTAGGGGCGGGCGATCGGAATACTAAATACTTTCAAAACCGAGCCTTTCACCAGAAGCGGAAGAACACCGTAAAAGCATTGCGGAGGAAATACGGCACAAGATGTACAGTTCATGAAGAGATGAGAAAGATGGCAGCAACATTCTATGAAAATCTGTTCACTTCGGAAGGTTCAGTGGAGACCAATGTGCTGCTACAGAACATTGATCAAGTGGTCACGACGGATATGAATAACAAGCTAACGAGCCCAATCTCTGATGATGAAATTTAGGTGGCCTTGTTTCAAATGGGACCAACTAAGTCACCTGGACCTGATGGGCTGTCGGCCCTCTTTTACCAGCGACACTGGTCGCTAGTTAAGAGTGATGTGTGCAAAGCTGTTAGAGATTTTCTGAATGGGGCTGTGACACCGGAGGAGTTTAATGCGACTATCATTGTAATGATTCCAAAAGTGAATGCAGCGGAGCTGCTCTCTCAATTTAGACCCATTAGCCTTTGTAATGTAATGTACAAAATAGCGACGAAGGTGCTCGTGAACAGGCTCAAAGGGATACTAACCATTCTTATTTCCAAGGAGCAGAGTGCATTTGGGTCGGGTCACCTCATTACGGATAATGTTTTGGTGGCATGCGAGTGTGTACATGCAATCAGAAATCGCAAGAGAAAGAAGAGCTTATGCACCGTTAAACTGGACATGATGAAGGCATACGACAGGGTTGAATGGATTTTTTAGAACAAATGATGTCCCAAGTCGGATTCGATCACTCATGGGTAGCTATGGTGATGAGGTGTGTCACCTCAGCGAAATTCTCGGTTAAACTTAATGGTGGTCTTTCGAGGACTTTTTACCCATCCCGAGGGCTTCGGCAGGGCGACCCACTATCTCCATATATCTTCTTTTTTGTGTAGAGGGTTTTTCGGCCCTTCTTAAGAAAGCCAAGAAGGACAAAAAAACTAAAAGGTGTCTCGTTTGGGAGCACTGGCCCCCACATTACACATCTTTTGTTTGCAGATGATAGCATTGTCTTTTTGGAGGGAAGTGAGGAAAATATGGAGACTCTGAAAGATATTTTGATCAAGTATGAGAAGGCTTCAGGACAAAAAATAAATTTGCAAAAATCATCTATTTTCTTTGGTAAAGGGACCACTGAAGAAACTAAGGCGCAAGCAAAACAGACCAGTGGCATCGAGTCTGGGGCTCTCAGTGAGCGGTATCTGGGTCTCCCAACACTGGTTGGAAGATCCAAGGGTGGTGTTTTTCAAGCATGTCACAGAAAGTTCGAAGGGGAAAGTAAGTGGTTGGAAGGGACAGGGGCTGTCAAAAGCTTCAAGGGAAGTCCTCATTAAATCTGGCCTCCAAGCGACCCCGAATCACACCATGAGTTGTTTTTGTCTCTCAAAGAAGATGTACCGGAACCTGACTTCTATCTCCTCAAAATTCTGGTGGGGCGAAACAAATGGTGAAAGAAATGTCCATTGTATAAGTTGGAACAAGATGTGTGCTAGCAAGTGATACGTCTCCAACGTATCTATAATATTTGATTGCTCCATGCTATATTATCTACTGTTTTGGACATTATTGGGCCTTATTTTCCACTTTTATATTATTTTTGGGACTAACCTATTAACCGGAGGCCCAGCCCAGAATTGCTGTTTTTTGCCTGTTTTAGGGTTTCGAAGAAAAGGAATATCAAACGGAGCCAAAAACCTAATTCCACCGCCGCAGCTTTCTGTATCCACGAGATCCCATCCTCGGGCCTGTTCCGGAGCTCCGTCGGAGGGGGCATCGATCACGGAGGGCTTCTACATCAACACCATAGCCCCTCCGATGAAGTGTGAGTAGTTTACCTCAGACCTACGGGTCCATAGTTATTAGCTAGATGGCTTCTTCTCTCTTTTTGGATCTCAATACAATGTTCTCTCCCGCTCTTGTGGAGAACTATTCGATGTAATCTTCTTTTTGCGGTGTGTTTGTTGAGACCGATGAACTGTGGGTTTATGATCAAGTCTATCTACGAATAATATTTGAATCTTCTTTAAATTCTTTTATGTATGATTGGTTATCTTTGCAAGTCTCTTCGAATTATCAGTTTGGTTTGGCCTACTAGATTGATCTTTCTTGCAATGGGAGAAGTGCTTAGCTTTGGGTTCAATCTTGCAGTGTCCTTTCCCAGTGGCAGTAGGGGCAGCAAGGCACATATTGTATTGTTGCCATCGAGGATAACAAGATGGGGTTTTCTTCATATTGCATGAGTTTATCCCTCTACATCATGTCATCTTGCTTAAGGAGTTACTCTGTTTTTAACTTAATACTCTAGATGCATGCTGGATAGCAGTCGATGAGTGGAGTAATAGTAGTAGATGCAGGCAGGAGTCGGTATACTTGTCTCGGACGTGATGCCTATATACATGATCATACCTAGATATTCTCATAACTATGCTCAATTCTGTCAATTGCTCAAGAGTAATTTTTTCACCCACCATAGAATACTTATGCTCTCGAGAGAAGCCACTAGTGAAACCTATGGCCCTCGGGTCTATCTTTATCATATTAATCTCCTAGTACTTAGTTATTTCCTTTGCTTTTTTACTTTGCCTTTATTTTACTTTGCATCTTTATCACAAAAATACCAAAAATATTATCTTATCATATCTATCAGATCTCACTCTCGTAAGTGGTTGTGTAGGGATTGACAACCCCTATTCGCGTTGGTTGCGAGGATTTATTTGTTTTGTGCAGGTACGAGGGACTCGCGCGTAGCCTCCTACTGGATTGATACCTTGGTTTTCAAAAACTGAGGGAAATACTTACGCTACTTTGCTGCATCATCCCTTCCTTTTCGGGGAAAACCAACACAGTGCTCAAGAGGTAGTAAGAAGGATTTCTCGCGCCGTTGCCGGGGAGATCTACGCAAAAGTCAACATACCAAGTACCCATCACATACCCTTATCTCCCGCATTACATTATTTGCCATTTGCCTCTCGTTTTCCTCTTCCCCACTTCACCCTTGCCGTTTTATTCGCCCTCTCTCTCTCTCTATCCTCCATCTCTTTCTCTATTTGCCTCTTTTTTTGCCCGCTTGTTTTTTGCTTGTGTGTTAGTTTGCTTGCTTGTCATGATGGCTCAAGATAATACTAAATTGTGTGACTTCACCAATACCAACAACAATGATTTTATTAGCACTCCGATTGCTCCTCTTACCGATGCTGAATCTTGTGAAATTAATACTGCTTTGCCGAATCTTGTCATGAAAGATCCGTTTTCCGGCCTTCCTAGTGAAGATGCCGCTACCCACCTTAATAGCTTCGTTGATTTGTGTGATATGCAAAATAAGAAAGATGTGGATAGTGATATTGTTAAATTGAAGCTATTTCTTTTTTCACTTAGAGATCGTGCTAAAGCTTGGTTTTCGTCTTTGCCTAAAAATAGTATTGATTCATGGAATAAGTGCAAAGATGCCTTTATCTCTAAGTATTTTCCTCCCACTAAGATCATCTCTCTTAGAAACGATATTATGAATTTTAAGCAACTTGATCATGAACATGTTGCACAAGCTTGGGAGAGAATGAAACTAATGATACGTAATTGCCCTACTCATGCTTTAAATTTGTGGATGATTATACAAATTTTTTATGCCGGATTGAATTTTTCTTCTAAAAATCTTTTAGATTCGGTCGTGGGAGGCACTTTTATGGAAATCACTTTAGGAGAAGCTACTAAACTCCTAGATAATATTATGGTTACTTATTCTCAATGGCATAGTGAAAGATCTACTAATAAAAAGGTGCATGCGATAGAAGAAAATAATGTTTTGAGTGGAAAGATGGATGAACTTATGAAATTATTTGCTAATAAGAGTGTTTCTTTTGATCCTTATGATATGCCCTTGTCTACTTTGATTGAGAATAATAATGAATCTATGGATGTGAATTTTGTTGGTAGGAACAATTTTGGTAACAACGCGTATAGAGGAAATTTTAATCCTAGGCCTTATCCTAGTAATCCCTCTAATAATTATGGTAATTCCTACAGCAATTTTTATGGAAATTATAATAATATGCCCTCTGATTTTGAATCTAATATTAAAGAATTTATTACTTTGCAAAAAAAATAATGCTTTGATTGAAGAAAAAATGCTTAAGATTGATGAGTTGGCTAGGAACGTTGATAGAATTTCTCTTGATGTTGATTATTTGAAACTTAGATCTATTCCACCTAAGCATGATGTCAATGAGTCTCTCAAAGCCATGAGAATTTCCATTGATGAGTGCAAAGAAAGAACCGCTAGGATGCGTGCTAAGAAAGATGCCTTTATAAGAGTGTGTTCTTCTAGTTGCTATGAAAATAATGATGAAGATCTAAAAGTTATTAATGTGTCCCCTATTAAATATTTATTTTGCAATATGAATCTTGATAATGATGGGACTGAATATGATCCACCTTTACCTAGAAGGCATTCCAAGAATTCGGAATTTGTTGATCTTGATGCTAAAATTGATAAAAGTGGGATTGAAGAAATTAAAACCCTAGATGTTGCTAAACCCACTATTATGGATTTCAAGGAATTTGACTATGAAATTTGCTTTTTGATTGATTGTATTTCCTTGTTGCAATCTGTGCTAAATTCTCCTCATGCTTATAGTCAAAATAAAGCGTTTACTAAACATATCGTTGATGCCTTGATGCAATCTTATGAAGAAAAACTTGAATTGAAAGTTTCTATCCCTAGAAAGCTTTATGATTAGTGGGAACCAACTATTAAAACTAAAATTAAAGATCATTAATGCTATGCTTTATTTGATTTGGGTGCTAGTGTTTCCACGATTCCAAAGACTTTGTGTGATTTGTTAGGTTTCCGTGATTTTGATGATTGCTCTTTAAACTTGCACCTTGCGGATTCCACTATTAAGAAACCTATGGGAAGAATTAATGATGTTCTTATTGTTGCAAATAGGAATTATGTGCCCGTAGATTTTATTGTTCTTGACATAGATTGCAATTCTTCATGTCCTATTATTCTTGGTAGACCTTTCCTTACAATGACTGGTGCAATTATTGATATGAAGGAAGGAAATATTAAATTCCAATTTCCATTAAGGAAAGACATGGAACATTTTCCTAGAAAGAAAATTAAATTACCTTATGAATCTATTATGAGAGCCACTTATGGATTTCTTACCAAAGAAGGCAATATCTAGATCTATCCTTGCTTGTTATGCCTAGCTAGGGGTGTTAAACGATAGCGCTTGTTGGGAGACAACCCAATTTTATTTTTATTTCTTGATTTTTCCTCCTATTTAATAATAAATCATTTATCTAGCCTCTGTTTTGGTTGTATTTTTTGTGTTTAATTAGTGTTTGTGCCAAGTAGAACCGTTGGGAAGACTTGGGGAAAGTCTTGTTAATCTTGCTGTAAAAAACAGAAACTTTAGCACTCACGAGAACTTCTGCCATTTTTATTTGGAAAGTGCTATTTAGTTAATTCTTTTTTCATATGATTAATAGACAAATTCCTCACGTCCATAAATTTATTTTAGAATTTTTGGGGTTCCAGATCTTGCGCTAGCTACAGATTACTACAGATTGTTCTGTTTTTGATAGATTCTGTTTTTTCGTGTGTTGTTTGCTTATTTTGATGAATCTATGGCTAGTAAAATAGTTTATAAACCATAGAGAAGTTGGAATACAATAGGTATAACACCAATATAAATAAAGAATGAGTTCATTACAGTACCTTTGTTAAGACCGGAACCCCGATGGCGAGTTTCGATCTGTTGTTGTGACCCGATCTTTCACGGTACTCCACCTCTAGCAGCAGTAGCCTCTCGCCCACGCACGCGATGTACACGAAGTAGAGGGTTTTGAACCTTGCGGCTCAGCATGAGAGAAACAATCTGGACGACGGCACCTCACGTGCAAAACAATTTTCTCACACAGAAATCGCAACCCAGAGGTTTTCTAAAGCTTCCTCCAAAACTTAGGGATTTTTGACAGCTTCCCCCAAAACTCGATATGGGTATTTACCCTAAAAAAACATCGTGTCTATTCATAAAAATATAACCTCCTGTTTACATGGGCGTACCTTGGATTTTATATCAACCGAACTATCTAAACAACTTGATAAGCAAGGAAGGAAAATTCTATCTCTACTCTCACGGCTAAAATTTAAATAAAACAACTCCAAAGACTTGCCTAAAAATAACTCTAGAACTCTAAAGACTTTGCCGTTTACATCTCGGCTGTTTTTATTTCCTAAACAAAACTTGACATAATATAGGTGCGCTAACTTGACATAATTATCTGCTGGTGGTCCCCATCCGCAGGCTCGCAAGGAGAGCACATCACGTGGTGTACACCGTCTGGACTTGAAACAATCTGGTGGCCGATCTCTACCAAAGTAGTAGTCCACCTGGTACCTTGATTTCTTTGTATGACACGCATCTAGGACTGGACCATGGACATCAAACTCCCAATGTGCTAATCTCTTTGCAAGTCCATCAGAACTACCAAAGAAATCACGTACACATATAGGATCGGGTCCATGCATGATCATATGCAGTTCTTTTTCTCTTTCTTTATCTTGGTATTCGTCTTCCGGCTGAAGAGGACCTATCTCATATTTCCTAGTTGTATTTTTATCCGTAGTCGCACCAAAAGCCTCAACTTCTTTACTATCAATACAAAATTGAAGTATTTTTGGCACATAATTATTTTTGACCTGTGGTGCATTATTGAGCGGCGATGTCTGAACAACAACACCACTAGCTGTAGTCGTGGTCGTATCATCCTCTCTCCCTTGAAACAAAACCGTCCTCGGTTTTGGGTCATCTTTTTCAGTAATTTTTTCATCTTCAGACTGAACGATCACCACAAAAATTTCAGCAGCTTCCACCATCTTCTTCTTTACTTCTGATGCAGCTTGAGCAATGTATCGCTTTTGACGATCAGCCATATACTTCTCCGATGTGTACGTGTCAAGTGGCACGTACTGTCCTCCGCGAACAAAAGAAAATTATCCTACCGAATGATATGTCAACTGTCTTTTATCTGTCCATGTTTTTCCTAGCAGTATCGAGCATGTATGCATGTGCATAGGAAGCACATCACACATCACCAAATCATCATATCCGCATAAAGTGAACTGTACCTCGACGCGATGCATAATCTTGACAAACTTATCCTTCCACCAGAGCTCGTATGGTTCTAGATGTTCAAGCAAATGCAGGCTCAAAGCATCAACCATACTTTGACTCGCCAAATTCATATTGGAATAGCAATTCATCAATGTTGCACAACTCGCCGGCCCGACGCTCACACGCGTAAAGCATTGGTACCAAGGCAAGGCACGCAATGGATCCTTCTCCACGGACATCATCATTTGTGAGCTACAATCTTTCCTTATGATAAAAATATTAATAGTAACTCGAAGAAAAATATTGTACCGTGAACAACCTTTGCTCGGAATACCAACTGTTAAGACCGGAACCCCAATGGCGAGTTTCGATCTGTTGTTGCGACCCGATCTTTCACGGTACTCCACCTCTAGCAGCAGTAGCCTCTCGCCCGCGCACGCGATGTACACGAAGTAAAGGGTTTTGAACCTTGCGGCTCAGCATGAGAGAAACAATCTGGACGACGGCACCTCACGTGCAAAACAATTTCCTCACACAGAAATCGCAACACAGAGGTTTTCTAAAGCTTCCTCCAAAACTTAGGGATTTTTAGACAGCTTCCCCCAAAACTCGATACAGGTATTTACCCTAAAAAGACATCGTGTCTATTCATAAAAATATAACCTCCTGTTTACATGGGCGTACCTTGGATTTTATATCAGCCGAACTATCTAAACAACTTGATAAGCAAGGAAGGAAAATCCTATCTCTACTCTCAGGGCTAAAATTTAAATAAAACAACTCCAAAGACTTGCCTAAAGATAACTCTAGAACTCTAAAGACTTTGTCGTTTACATCTCGGCTGTTTTTATTTCCTAAACAAAACTTGACATAATATAGGTGCGCTAACTTGACATAATTATCTGCTGGTGGTCCCCATCCGCGGGCTCGCAAGGAGAGCACGTCACGTGGTGTACACCGCCTGGACTTGAAACAATCTGGTGGCCGATCTCTACCAAAGTAGTAGTCCACCTGGTACCTTGATTTCTTTGTATGACACGCATGTAGGACTGGACCGTGGACATCAAACTCCCAATGTGCTAATCTCTTTGCAAGTCCATCAGAACTACCAAAGAAATCACGTACACATATAGGATCGGGTGCATGCATGATCATATGCAGTTCTTTTTCTCTTTCTTTATCTTGGTATTCGTCTTCCGGCTGAAGAGAACCTATCTCAGATTTCCTAGTTGCATTTTTATCCGTAGTCGCAGCAAAAGCCTCAACTTCTTTACTATCAATACAAAATTGAAGTATTTTTGGCACATAATTATTTTTGACCTGTGGTGCATTATTGAGCGGCGATGTCTGAACAACAACACCACTAGCTGTAGTCGTGGTCGTATCAACCTTAAAGTGGTCTTTTGTTTTCTTTCGCTAACGGAGCTCACGAGATTTTCTACTTTAAGTTTTGTGTTATGAAGTTTTCAAGTTTTGGTTAAAGATTTGATGGATTATGTAACAAGGAGTGGCAAGAGCCTAAGCTTGGGGATGCCCATGGCACCCCCAAGATAATCTAAGGACACCTAAAAGCCAAAGCTTGGGGATGCCCCGGAAGGCATCCCCTCTTTCGTCTACTTCTATCGGTAACTTTACTTGGAGCTATATTTTTATCCGCCACATGATATGTGTTTTGCTTGGAGCGTCTTGTATGATTTGAGTCTTTACTATTTAGTTTACCACAATCATCCTTGCTGTACACACCTTTTAAGAGAGCCATACATGATTTGGAATTTGTTAGAATACTCTATGTGCTTCGCTTATATCTTTTGAGTTATATAGTTTTGCTCTAGTACTTCACTTATATCTTTTAAAGCACAATGGTGGATTTGTTTTATAGAAACTATTGATCTCTCATGCTTCACTTAGATTATTTTGAGAGTCTTAAATAGCATGGTAATTTGCTTAAAATCTTAATATGCTTGGTATACAAGATTAATACTAAAACTTTCTTATGAGTGTGTTGAATACTATGAGAAGTTTGATGCTTGATAATTGTTTTGAGATATAAAGATGGCGATATTAAAGTTGTGCTAGTTGAGTAGTTGTGAATTTGAGAAATACTTGTGTTAAAGTTTGTGATTCCCGTAGCATGCATGTATGGTGAACCGTTATGTGATGAAGTCGGAGCATGATTTATTTTTTGATTGTCTTCCTTATGAGTGGCGGTCGGGGACGAGCGATGGTCTTTTCCTACCAATCTATCCCCATAGGAGCATGTGCATAATACTTTGCTTTGATAACTTGTAGATTTTTGCAATAAGTATATGAGTTCTTTATGACTAATGTTGAGTCCATGGATTATACGCACTTTTCTCACCCTTCCACCTTTGCTAGCCTATCTAATACCGCGCACCTTTCGCCGGTATCATACACCCACCATATACCTTCCTCAAAACAGCCACCATACCTACCTATTATGGCATTTCCATAGCCATTCTGAGATATATTGCCATGCAACTTTCCACCGTTCTGTTTATTATGACACACTCCATCATTGTCATATTGCTTAGCATGATCATGTAGTTGACATCGTATTTGTGGCAAAGCCACCATTCATAATTCTTTCATACGTGCCACTCATGCATCATTGCATATCCCGGTACACCGCCGGAGGCATTCATATAGAGTCATATTTTGTTCTAAGTATCGAGTTGTAATTGTTGAATTGTAAGAAAAATAAAAGTGTGATGATCATCATTATTAGAGCATTGTCCCAGTGAGGAAAGTATGATGGAGACTATGATTCCCCCACAAGTCGGGATGAGACTCCGGACGAAAAATAAAAAAATAAGAAAGAAAGAAAGAAAAGAGGCCATAAAAAAGGAGAAAAGGCCCAAATAAAAAATGAGAGAAAAAAGAGAGAAGGGACAATGTTACTATCCTTTTACCACACTTGTGCTTCAAAGTAGCACCATGATATTCATGATAGAGAGTCTCCCATGTTATCACTTTCATATACTAGTGGAATTTTTCATTATAGAACTTGGCTTGTATATTCCAATGATGGGCTTCCTCAAAGTGCCCTAGGTCTTCATGAGCAAGCAAGTTGGATGCACACCCACTTAGTTTCTTTTTTGAGCTTTCATATACTTATAGCTCTGGTGCATCCGTTGCATGGCAATCCCTACTCACTCATATTGATATCTATTGATGGGCACCTCCACAGCCTGTTGATACGCCTAGTTGATGTGAGGCTATCTTCTCCCTTTTTGTCTTCTCCACAACCACCATTCTATTCCACCTATAGTGTTATATCCATGGCTCACGCTCATGTATTGCGTGAAGATTGAAAAAGTTTTGAGAATGTCAAGAGTATGAAACAATTGCTTGGCTTGTAATCGGGGTTATGCATGATTTAAATATTTTGTGTGGTGAAGATAGAGCATAGCCAGACTATATGATTTTGTAGGGATAACTTTCTTTGACCATGTTATTTTGAGAAGATATGATTGCTTTATTAGTATGCTTGAAGTATTATTATTTTTATGTCAATATGAACTTTTATCTTGAATCTTTCGGATCTGAATATTCATATCACAATTAAGAAGAATTACATTAAAATTATGCCAAGTAGCACTCTGCATCAAAAAATCCGTTTTTATCATTTACCTACTCGAGGACGAGCAGGAATTAAGCTTGGGGATGCTTGATACGTCTCCAACGTATCTATAATTTTTGACTGCCCCATGCTATATTATCTACTGTTTTGGACATTGTTGGGCTTTATTTTCCACTTTTATATTATTTTTGGGACTAACCTATTAACCGGAGGCCCAACCAAGAATTGTTGTTTTTTGCCTGTTTTAGGGTTTCGAAGAAAAGGAATATCAAATGGAGCCAAAAACCTAATTCCACCGCCGCAGCTTTCTGTATCCACGAGATCCCATCTTGGGGCCTGTTCCGGAGCTCCGCCGGAGGGGGCATCGATCATGGAGGGCTTCTACATCAACACCATAGCCCCTCCGATGAAGTGTGAGTAGTTTACCTCAGACCTACGGGTCCATAGTTATTAGCTAGATGGCTTCTTCTCTCTTTTTGGATCTCAATACAATGTTCTCCCCCGCTCTTGTGGAGAACTATTCGATGTAATCTTCTTTTTGCGGTGTGTTTGTTGAGATCGATGAATTGTGGGTTTAAGATCAAGTCTATCTATGAATAATATTTGAATCTTCTCTGAATTCTTTTATGTATGATTGGTTATCTTTGCAAGTCTCTTCGAATTATCAGTTTGGTTTGGCCTACTAGATTGATCTTTCTTGCAATGGGAGAAGTGCTTAGCTTTGGGTTCAATCTTGCGGTGTCCTTTTCCAGTGGCAGTAGGGGCAGCAAGGCACGTATTGTATTGTTGCCATCGAGGATAACAAGATGGGGTTTTCTTCATATTGCATGAGTTTATCCCTCTACATCATGTCATCTTGCTTAAGGCGTTACTCTGTTTTTAACTTAATACTCTAGATGCATGCTGGATAGCAGTCGATGAGTGGAGTAATAGTAGTAGATGCAGGCAGGAGTCGGTCTACTTGTCTCGGACGTGATGCCTATATACATGATCATACCTAGATATTCTCATAACTATGCTCAATTCTGTCAATTGCTCAAGAGTAATTTGTTCACCCACCGTAGAATACTTATGCTCTCGAGAGAAGCCACTAGTGAAACCTATGGCCCCCGGGTCTATCTTTATCATATTAATCTCCTAGTACTTAGTTATTTCATTTGCTTTTTTACTTTGCCTTTATTTTACTTTGCATCTTTATCACAAAAATACCAAAAATATTATCTTATCATATCTATCAGATCTCACTCTCGTACGTGGCTGTGTAGGGATTGACAACCCCTATTCATGTTGGTTGCGAGGATTTATTTGTTTTGTGCAGGTACGAGGGACTCGCGCGTAGCCTCCTACTGGATTGATACCTTGGTTCTCAAAAACTGAGGGAAATACTTATGCTACTTTGCTGCATCATCCCTTCCTCTTCAGGGAAACCAACACAGTGCTCAAGAGGTAGCAGCAAGCGGGACGGCGGGATGGGTTTTCGTGTCCGGAAGCTTTCAACCAAGCGCTGCTGGCCAAGTGTCGGTGTCAAAACCGGCGGATCTCGGGTAGGGGGTCCCGAACTGTGCATCTAAGGCGGATGGTAACAGAAGGCAGGGGACACGATGTTTTACCCAGGTTCGGGCCCTCTTGATGGAGGTAAAACCCTACGTCCTGCTTGATTGTTCTTGATAATATGAGTAGTACAAGAGTTGATCTACCACGAGATCGAAGAGGCTAAACCCTAGAAGCTAGCCTATGGTATGATTGTATGTTGTCCTATGGACTAAAACCCTCCGGTTTATATAGACACCGGAGGGGGCTAGGGTTACACAGAGTCGGTTACAAGGAAGGAGATCTACATATCCGTATTGCCAAGCTTTCCTTCCAAGCTAAGGAGAGTCCCATCCGGACACGGGACGAAGTCTTTAATCTTGTATCTTCATAGTCCAATAGTCCGGCCAAAGGATATAATCCGGCTGTCCAGATACCCCCTAATCCAGGACTCCCTCAGTAGCCCCTGAACCAGGCTTCAATGACGATGAGTCCGGCGCGCAGATTGTCTTCGGCATTGCAAGGCGGGTTCCTCCTCCGAACACTTCATAGAAGATTTTGAACACGAGGATCGTGTCCGGCTCTGCAAAACAAGTTCCACATACCACCGTAGAGAGAATAATATTTCCATAAATCTAATCTGCTGACGTACCCCGTAGCGTGACATCACACCACAGCCAGGTCTTTATTCGAATCGTTTTTCATAACCTATCTCAGCGTGTTTCGCGAGGCGGTTCAATTGGCACGTCTTGTTGAAGCATAGATCGTGTCCCCTTATTACGGGATTCCCATCAATACGGACATGGGTAACCCAACCGCGCCATCAATTACGGTGCTTGGGGGATAAGCGAGTTTTACCAGGCTGGTGGGGGCGCATAGCTTCGTCCGCCCTTATAAAGGGATAAGGGTTCACCTTTTTCTACCAACGCCTTCTTCCTCCTTGCTCATCGATTCTCGCGCACTCGAGCTCCAGCGCCCAAGTCCACATCCTTCTCCTCAACTCTCTCCAAACATGTCCGAAGCGGGAGGCAAGTGGATGGTCTCCTCCATCACGGAGGGACACATAAAAAAACTACGTGGGGCCGGATACTTAGCCAAGGATATCGCGCACCGGCTCCAGCCGCGGGGCAGATCGTCCCTACCCTGGAACCTTACGAAAGGGTGGTTTTCCTCCCCCACTTCGTCCGCGGACTGGGGTTTCCCCTCCATCCATTCGGTCGCGGCCTTATGTTCTATTATGGGCTGGACTTTCATGATCTGGCCCCGAATTTCATCCTCAACATCTCGGTGTTCATCGTTGTGTGCGAGGCTTTCCTCCGCATCCGGCCCCACTTCGGCCTGTGGCTGAAGACCTTCAATATCAAGCCGAAGGTAGTAGGCGCCCAACAAGCGGAATGCGGCGGAGCCATGGTGGGCAAAATGCCCAACGTTACATGGATCGAGGGCTCCTTCATGGAGACCATAAAGGGGTGGCAATCGGGGTGGTTCTACATCACCAAGCCGCGCGACACCAACTGGGTGGTGGCCCTCGAGTTTCGATCTGGAATCCCCACGCGGCTCACTTCCTGGAAGGAGAAGGGCCTGTCCTGGGGCTCATCGGTGGAGCTGGACGGACTCCATAAGTGTATCCGGAACATGATAAGCAAGAAACTTAAGCTTGTCAACATAGTCCAGGTCATGCTCTTCCGCCGGATCCTCCCGTGTCAACAACGGGCTTTCAACTTATGGGAGTTCGACCCGGCCTAGCACCAGACTCTACGCGAGCTCTTCGACACGACGCATAAGGACGTATGGAAGGTGTTGTTCAAGGGCGCCGAGGTCCCCCTTCTCTTACCGAGGACTGCGGGCTAAGCGCAAAGTGCCCTGCGAATCCAGTAAGTTCTGTACATCTGGTAGGGTATTTATTTCCGATAGCTTAACCATGTGTGGGGTCTGAGCTCCCATGCCTTTGACAGGACTGGGTGGAGACATTGGAGTAGATTAACTGTCCGGCCCCTCTGCCCGAAGACCCTGCAGACGCTCTCCTGACGGAGATGCGGACTCCGGCTCCTTATGAGGTGCCGGAGAAGACCAAAAAGAAGGCCACGAGAACCCGAAAGAGTTCCCGGCGCCAGGTGGTATCAGACACATCATCTGATAACTCTGAGACGCACTCCTCCCATGAAAGCGAGGAGGAAGATGAAGATTCTCCCCCTCCAGCCGGGGGAGACAAGAAAAGGAAGGCCGCCCCAATCGGGAAGGCCGAAGGGTCCAAGAAGGGAAGGACTCTCCTTCAGGACTGTTCCACCGCCGCCGCCGATGGCGAAGACGAGTGGCTACTCAGGGCCAAGCCCCTGGCGAAGTCGTAAGTATTCGGATACCAGAGTAACTCATAGCATACTTTTGTTGCACTGCTTCTCCTAACGTCGAATGTGATTATGCAGTCCGCCCCGAGCCCGTATCGACGTATCCTCGTCGGACGGTTCCTTGGACTCGTCGCATATGAATAGTGATACACTTCCAACCGCCTTCTCTCCTTGCCCTACGGACAATGTCGAGGTATTGTCTCAAGGGGCACCGAGCCGGGGGGAGATAGTCCCGGAGGTGCCTCAAGGCGACCTTCCGGACTCTAGGAGCAAAGGGAGCAAGACTCCCAAGGGCTCCAAGTTCGGCCCTCAGCCGAACACCGCGCCGGAACCTCCAGTGGTTCCAGACTTCGGCAGGCGGCCCCCTTCCAAGAGGGGCAAGCTGCCCGTGCCAGTGACCTTTGTCCATCCAGAGGCACCGGACAACCTGCTGGGAGCGCTTCGCGGCGCTTCCATCGACGAAGAGCACCGCACTATTATGAGTGCGGTGATCAAGAAGGTTCAGTCCGCCAAGAGCGGACTGACTGAAGCCTATGCCAGCCTTCTAACAGGCTTTGAGGTAAGTATTTAAAATATAGGAAAATATTACCGCATAGATAGTAGCCCCTGATGCTCTATTTGGTGTTCACAAAGAAAAGCCGAATAGAGGATCAAATAATATCTGCATGAGTCTAATATAAGTATGTCTATATGCGTATGCAGGCTTCACTGCTGACCTCTGCCGCACTGACTGCGGAGGTCGCCGCACTGAAGCAGGACCTCAAGCGGTCCGAGAAAGAGCTCGGCCTTGCCAAGAGGCAGCTCGAGGAGAACAAAGGTAAGTAATACCTTGTCTATATGTATATATAAAAAAGATGTGGTTGCAAAATGATAGGATCATCATGGATGTGCCAGGGGCCACAACCAAAGTGGCGACCCTGAAGCGAGCGTTGTCCTAGGCCGAAAACAAAGCGGTCGAGGACCGCACCGAGCGTGAGAAACAAGAGGCACGAGTGGGCGAGGTGCAGCAAGAGCTCCAAGCTCTCGTGAAGAAGCACGAGACTTTAGAGCTTGACTCAAAGACGCGAGAGTCCGAGCTTGCCGCGGCCCTCGAGAGCACAAAGCATGCTAAGGCTGAAGCCCAAAAGGCCTTCTAGGAAATTGAGGCAATGAGGAAGATAGCGGCGGGTAAGGCATTCAATATGCAAAGCAAGCATGTGAAAGTAAATTACTTGTTACTTACCCAAGTCCGGAGCTCTCCAGGAGCATTCGCAGATTTGCCCCGCGGCGTGTCGGATGCCGGGAAGTATTACCAGCCCGAGGAGGGAAGCTCGACGGAGAAGTTGTTCTGGTCTCAGTATACTGGGACCGAACACCCGATGCCTGTGAGCGACCAGCTGAAGCAACTGGTCGAGCTGCACAAGGCGGCCGAACAGGCCATGAGGGGCCTTATAGTCCGGATGTGGCCTGGCGACTCCCTTCCCAACAGCTACTTCGGCCTAGTGAGGCGGCTTGTGGATGCCTGCCCACGGCTAGAAGTCATAAAGCGGTCTGTCTGCATCGAAGGTGCACGCCGGGCTTTTGCCCGTGCGAAGGTGCACTGGGCCAAGATGGACGCCGAGAAGCTGGTGAAGGAGGGGCCGCCGCAGGGCAAGGAGCATCGCCACCCCGAAATATATTATGAGGGTGTCCTGAAGGGTGCCCGTCTTGTGGCGGACAAGTGTGCGAAGGATGTAATTTTTGAATGAACTTGCTCGTGTGATCCTGTACTATGAAGACTTGTTCATATGCGCTATGCAACGCTTGTTTGAATTTAAAATATTACCTTCTGTGCGGCTGTTTATTAAATCCGAGAGATGGCCAGTCGTCGGCTTCTGCCCCCATGCCACGAGTGTTTGGGTGTTCATGATAAATCTGAGCATTCTTTTTCCCATTGTTGGGTCCTTCGAGGGAGGTGCTCAGCACAACGAACAAGGCAATCGGACTATAATGCTTTATCACTCTCACTTAGCCATAGAAGTCTACAATTTTAAATTTTGGCGAAGCCCCTAGTATTCAGAAGGCCGAATTCGGGGCGCTATACATGCCTTAAGCCGGACAAAGCCGACTCCTCGCTCTAAGCGGCATAAGTCTTTAGGGACTCGAGACCTCTCGAACAGGGACCAACTCTCGCCTTATCATGACAGTCAGTTTTAGCTTTCTCTACTGAGGTGCTTGCCCAGATGAACCGGGGCACAATCGCAGTAGTTCTCCTAGTGCTACTGATGAAGCTATGTACCTAGGGTAGGGTCATGGACCTGTCCCAACTGCCCTACTCAAGGACATCTCTAGAAGAAATCACCTTTCAATCGACTTGGAGGTGTTCCACTCAACAGACTCGAAGAGACTCGACCAAGAAGCAATCACTCGACCAAGATCCAACCACTCGACGGCCAGGAGACCTAAAGGCACTCCGCACGCTAACAGTCGGTTATTAAGTAGCTTTTATGGTCATCATAGCACTTTATTAGGGGCGTTACCAGTAACGCCCGACCTTAATGTATTTAAAACCCTGCACAACTGAGGGACGGAGGGGTCCGGCGAACTCTATATAAGCCACCCCCCTCCTCAGTGTAAAGGGTTCGTACCCCTGTAATTCATACACGCATAATCCAGTCGACCGCCTCCGGGCTCCGAGACGTAGGGCTATTACTTCCTCCGAGAAGGGCCTGAACTCGTAAACCTCGTGTGCTTACAACTACTCCATAGCTAAGACCTTGCCTCTACATACCTACCCCTCTACATTACTGTCAGACTTAGAACCACGATAGTTGGCGGCTTGGCGCCCACCTTGGGGCAGGTGTTTTAGCGATTTGTTGGAGGAGTTGCGATCTTTTACGATCCAAATCACCATGGTTTCTGGTAGAGTTTTGGTGGAGGGCCGCGAGATCCGTCTCGGCGCGCTCACGTTCATCGCCGACGACTCCGCTTGGCTTTAGGAGGCTCCACTCGACGTGGACGCACTCCCTGTTCGCGGGGCAACGCACTTTCGCGCGTGCGTCTGCGGTGTCCTCTTGCAGCAACCGTCGACCCATTATCGGTCGGTTCCTGTGTTGTCCTCCCTCCCTGTTTCCCGCCGGCGCAAGCGCTCCGGTCGGTTGAGACTTCAGCGGTGGGTGAGACACGTGGTGGCACGCCAGTCGGCCACCCCTCAAGTCGCGGCGATCGAGCCTGACGAATCCCTCTATGGCCTATTTGACCTGTCGACTGGCTCCACAGAGACCGCATCCGAGTGCGACAGCAGTGATCCGACGACGGAGGTTCTGATGGTCGATGGACCGCCCACTCCTCCCGGTTTTCCCTGCACCGACGGAGGCGCGGGTGGAGGCGACCCGTCGCGTCCCCGTGAGGAATATCTCCCCGAGCCTCTCACGTCGCTGCAGAGAGAAGAACTTTGTCGCCGAAACATGGATGCACTGCACACTCCTATCGTTGGAGAAACCCCCGAGGCTCGTGCCTTGGAGGATGCGCGCCTGGCAAACTTGGCCGAGCGCACTCGACTGGAGAACCTCCAGCGAGCACTCGATAAGCGTGCGCGACAACGGGTTCCAGAATCCAGTCGACGTCAGCTCTTTCCGCCCCCGCAGGTATATCGAACTCCAATTCAGAATTTAGCAGCTGCAGCCCGTATAGCAGAGTCGATTCAGCCTTCCCAGTCGGAGGCCGGCAGAGGCTTGTTGCAGATTAGAGCGTTACTCCGGGCAGCAGGAGACCAGAACTCCGCTGTTTCTCAGTCGCGAAACAGGATTCATAACAGATCCATTGCCGCAGACACAGTCTAGTCAGCTCATAGCCCAAGATCGCCCCCGAGGCGTGAGGGACATGGGGACTAACGTAATCAGTACGGGAACCGTGAGCAGTATGATCACCGATTCGATCGTGACGATCGACGTCGAGTGCCCACCCCTCCCCCGAGGAGCGGGTCGTATGTGCCTCGACAGCATGATGACAGGCGCCCTCATAGTGTTGGGCGAAGGATTCCGGTCGACCCCAGGGAACCAGGCTTTGATGCAAGATCCATTCTCATTCAAGGTTTGGTCGACAGGAACAGAGCTCACCGAGAAGGTCATGACAGAGATGCACCTTCCAGCAGCAGAGTACATGTTTCGGGGCCAGAGTGCTTTAGTAGAGCCATCAGGGCCGCTGTGATTCCTCCCAACTTCAGGTTGGCGACTGGAGTTAGTAAGTTCACTGGTGAGTCCAAGCCCGATACTTGGCTTGAAGACTACCGAGTGGCCGTCCAGATTGGCGGTGGCAATGATGAAGTGGCCATGAAGCACCTGCCTCTAATGTTGGAGGGCTCGGCCAGAGCGTGGCTGAATCAGTTAGCACGCAGCAGCATTTACACTTGGGAAGATCTCGCCCGAGTGTTTGTCACCACATTTGAAGGAACATGCAAGCGACCGACAGGGTTGACGGAACTGCGGTCTTGCGTGCAGAAGCCAAATGAAACTTTGAGGGATTACATCCAGAGATGGATCATCTTACATCACACAGTAGAGAATGTGCTTGACCACCATGCAGTCTGTGCCTTCAAAGAAGGCGTCAAGTACAGAGAACTGAATCTGAAATTCGGTCGAACCGGAGATATGTCTCTGAATCGGATGATGGAGATTGCCACCAAGTACGCTAATGGTGAAGATGAGGATCGACTCAGGAGTGGCAAGCTCAAGTCAGTCGCTCAAGAAACCGGAGGAGGGAATTCCAATCGGAAACAAAAGCGGAAAGCCGAGTCAGCTGCTCCTGGGGAAGCCTTGGCTATAACTCAAGGAAAGTTTAAGGGGAAACCCAAAGGACCTTGGAACCCCAAGAAAGTTAAAGACCAAGACGGAAATGATGTGTTGGATTTGCCATGTCACATCCACACCAAGAAAGATGAAGAGGGTAAGTTCATTTACCCGAAACATACCACTCGACAGTGTCGGCTCTTGATCCAGCAGTTCCAGGGCAAGCAGCCCAAAGATAAGGAAAAGGAGTCGGACAAAGTTGAGGACAAGGAAGACAGTGATGATGGATACCCCCAGGTCAATTCCACCCTGATGATTTTTACTGATGTTGAAAGAAAAAGTCGACTGAAAGTTATCAACCGTGAGGTGAATATGGTTGCTCCGGCAACACCCAGTTATCTGAAGTGGTCTCAGACTGCCATCACATTCGACCAGTCCGATCACCCAACGCACATTGCCACCCCTGGGAGGCAAGCTTTGGTGGTCGACCCAGTTGTTGAAGGCACTCGACTGACCAAAGTCTTGATGGATGGTGGCAGTGGTTTGAACATACTGTATGCTGAGACGTTGAAAGGGATGGGCATTCCGATGTCCAGACTCAGTACCAGCAACATGAGTTTCCATGGAGTCATTCCTGGAAAGAAGGCTGAGTCACTCGGCCAGATTTCTCTTGATGTGGCTTTCGGTGATTCCAAGAATTACCGCAAAGAAAAGTTGACGTTCGAAGTTGTAGATTTCTATAGTGCTTATCACGCTATTTTGGGCAGGCCGGCTTATGCACGCTTCATGGCTTGACCATGTTATGTGTATCTCAAATTGAAGATGCCTGGTCCCAAAGGTGTGATCACTGTTACGGGCAATCGGAAGAAAGTAGAAGAGTGTTTTCAGAAAGGTTCAAAGATCGCTGATGCTCAGATGGCTGTGGTGGAGCTGCAGGAATACCAAAAGACTGCAGACCCAAGTGATTTGTTGCGAGCCAAGAAGCCCGCTACAGAATCAACTTTTCAGTCGTCTGGCGAAACGAAGCCGGCTCACATTCACCCGACCGATCCCAGTGTTGCTCCGACTCATATCTCAACAACACTCGACTCCAAATAGGAAGAAGCGCTCATCCGGTTCCTCCGTGAGAACTGGGACATTTTCGCATGGAAGCCTTCTGACATGCTGGGTGTTCCTAGGGGGCTGGCTGAGCACCGCCTATGAGTCGACTCAAAAGTAAAACCTGTCAAAGAACATCTCCGACGGTCCGCCGTCCAGAAGAGAAAGGCTATTGGTGAGGAGGTGGCTCGGCTCTTAGCAGCAGAGTTCATCCGAGAGATCTACCACTCCGAGTGGCTCGCCAACGTTGTCATGGTCCCGAAGAAGGACAAGTCACTTCGCATGTGCATTGACTTTAAACATATCAATCGGGCCTGCCCGAAAGATCATTTTCCTCTCCCCCGCATCGACCAGATAGTCGACTCGACTGCGGGATGTGAGCGACTGTCTTTTTTAGACGCCTATTCCGGGTACCATCAGATCCGTCTGTATGGACCTGACGAGATCAAAACAACTTTCATCACTCTATTCGGGTGCTTCTGTTATGTTACCATGCCGTTCGGCCTCAAGAATGTCGGAGCCACATTCATGAGGATGATTCAGAAGTGTTGGCTCACTCAAATCAGTCGGAATGTGGAAGCATACATGGATGATATTGTGGTCAAGTCACGGAAGGGTTCCGACCTGCTGACTGACCTTGCTGAAACCTTTGTCAACCTCAGGAGGTATGATATCAAGCTTAATCCATCAAAGTGCACATTCGGAGTCCCTGGCGGAAAGCTACTCGGTTTTCTCGTTTCCGAACGGGGAATCGACGCCAATCCAGAAAAAGTCGGTACTATACTCCGAATGAAAAGTCTTGTGCGAGTGCACGACGTCCAGAAGCTTACTGGTTGCTTGGCCGCTTTAAGTCGATTCATCTCTCGTCTTGGTGAAAAGGCATTGCCTCTTTACCGATTGATGAAGAAGTCCGACAAGTTCGAGTGGACTCCTGAAGCTGATGCAGCGTTTGCAGAGCTCAAAGCTCTGCTCTCCACCCAGGCGGTGCTTGCTGCCCCAATCAGCAAAGAGCCTTTGCTGCTTTACATCGTAGCCACGGGACAAGTCGTCAGTACGGTACTTATGGTCGAGCGGGAAGAAGAAGGAAAAGCCTTCAAAGTTCAGCGCCCAGTGTCTTATATTTCTGAAGTTTTGATCCCGTCGAAGCAAAGATATCCTCATTATCAGAAGCTTGTATATGGGACTTATATGTGCAAAGAAGGTTGCTCACTACTTCTCTGATCATTCCATTACAGTCGTCAGCGACGCTCCATTGTCAAAGATCCTGCATAACAGAGATGCAACTGGTCGAGTGGCAAAATGGGCGATTGAACTCCTTCCTCTAGATATCAAGTTTGAGGCAAAGAAAGCTATCAAGTCCCAGGAAATAGGAGATTTCGTCGCCGAGTGGATTGAACAGCAACTACCGACTCAGGTTCACTCGGAGCATTAGACCATGTTCTTCGACGGTTCCAAAATGCTGAATGGTTCCGGTGCCGGGGTGGTATTGGTCTCCCCCCGAGGAGATAAGCTCAGATATGTTCTTCAAATCCACTTTGATTCCTCCAATAACGAGACAAAATATGAAGCACTTTTATATGGGTTGCGCATGGCCATTTCACTCGCGTCCGTCGCCTCATGGTCTATGGCGTCTCAAATTTGGTGGTTAATCAGGTGATGAAGGAGTGGGACGTCAGAAATCCAGCCATGACTGGTTATTGCAATGCAGTGAGAAAGCTGGAGAAGAAATTCGAGGGGTTAGAACTTCATCACATACCCCGACTGAAAAATCAAGCAACTGATGATTTGGCAAAAATAGGTTCCAAAAGAGAAGCCATTCCCAGCAATGTGTTTTTGGAACACATCCACACACCATCAGTTCAGGAGGATCCCTTCACTGAAGAAGCCCCGCAGCCAAAAAGTGCCACGGATCCGACTGAAGTTGAAGTTCCAGCTGTGGTCGACCTGATCATGGAAGTCTTGGTCATCACTCCTGACTGGACAATACCGTACATCGCGTACATCCTAAGGAAAGAACTTCCAGAGGACGAGGAAGAGGCTCGACAGATCGTCCGTCGATCCAAGGCCTTGACAGTCATAAAGGGACAATTGTATAGAGAAAGCGCGACTGGAGTCAGTCAGAAGTGTATAACACGAGAAGAAGGTCAGATGATCCTTGATGATATCCACTCAGGGACTTGTGGTCATCATGCGTCCTCTCGGACCATTCTGGCTAAAGCATACCGAGCGGGATTCTACTGGCCAAGAGCGAATGAAATGGCGAAAGAGATAGTCGACAAGTGTGAAGGATGTCAGTTTTACTCCAATATGTCGCACAAGCCCGCGTCAGCCCTGAAAACCATTCCAGTCGTCTGGACCTTTGCCGTTTGGGGACTGGACATGGTTGGACCACTGAGAACGGGCAGGAGCGACTTCACTCATGTGCTAGTAGCAGTCGACAAGTTCACCAAATGGATTGAAGCTAAGCCTATCAAGAATCTTGATGCTTGCACTGCTATCAGTTTCATCAGAGAGTTGGTATTCAGATATGGAGTTCCGCATAGCATCATCACTGACAATGGGTCAAACTTCGATTCCGACAAATTCAGAGCCTTTTGTGCCTCTCAGGGCACACGAGTCGACTATGCTTCGGTCGCTCACCCCCAGTCGAATGGACAAGCGGAAAGAGCAAACGGCTTAATTCTCAAATGACTGAAACCTCGATTGATGCACGATCTCAAGCACACACCAGGCGCATGGGTCGACGAGCTTCCATCAGTTCTTTGGGGATTGAGGACAACCCCGAACCGATCGACCGGGAGAACCCCATTCTTTCTGTTCTACGGAGCCGAAGCAGTTTTGCCGAGTGACCTGCTTCACAACGCACCCCGAGTCGAGCTCTACTCTGAAGATGAAGCGGAACAAGCCCGGCAGGACGCAGTCGACCTCCTGGAAGAAGAAATAGAAATGGCCATGACCCGATCGACCATCTATCAGCAAGACTTGCGTCAATTCCATGCCAGAAATGTGAAGAGTCGAGCCTTCCAAGAAGGAGACTTGGTCCTCCGAGTGGATCAACAGAAACCACACAAACTCGCTCCTACTTGGGAAGGTCCCTTCATAGTCACCAGAGTCCTCCATAATGGAGCGTATCACCTTTATAATGTTGATCGCCAGATTGATGAGCCACGAGCCTGAAATGCGGAGCTGCTCCGCCCCTTTTATACTTGAATTCTCACTCGGATGAGATGTAATAAGAAAAACTCCTGTAGTTTATTTATCAAAGACAAGAGCGTTATAATTTTCCCAATGATTGTTGTTGTTTTTATTTGCGGAAGAAATACCCCAGCGGGTGGCTTAGCTGCGAATCCGTTTCGCCTAAGTTTGTAAAAATAATTTCCTACCGAGTGTTAAGCTAGCCTCCCATTCGGGGGCTTAGCTGCGAACCCGTTTCACCTAAGTATTTGAAAATCCTACCGAGTGGTGAGCGACCCTCCCACTCAGAGGCTTAGCTGCAGTCCAGTACTCGCCTAAGTATTTGAAAATCCTATCGAGTGGTGAGCCAGCCTCCCACTCGGGGGCTTAGCTGCAGTCCAGTACTCGCCTAAGTATTTGAAAATCCTACCAAGTGGTGAGCGACCCTCCCACTCGGAGGCTTAGCTACAGTCCAGTACTCGCCTAAGTATTTGAAAATCCTACCGAGTGGTGAGCCAGCCTCCCACTCGGGGGCTTAGCTGCAGTCCAGT